>NW_007729025.1:139373-156351 GCF_000696425.1 Galeopterus variegatus
TGCTCCCGCGCCTCGCTCAGCCAGTGAGCGGGAACCGGTCTGTATGTGGGATCTGAACCCTCGGGCGGGAGCGCCGCCACGCTTCCCAAGCGGCGCACTATCCAGTGCGCCACCGGGCTGGCCCACACACTTTCCATTTCCACATCGCCTCAGGAGGGGAGGACAATACAGTTCTATGATTCTTTACTTTCGACATTTCTCTGCTATCTAACAAATGGCAAAGAAAAATGACAGAGGAGGGAAAAGTTATGAAAATTGATTTCATATACAAGTTTCACTACCATATATCCGCTTTTTCCCTTGAGAAAGTTTTACACAAGAAAAGACGTTTTGGAAGACGACTTCTAAGCAATAACTCTAACTCGCAAAGTTGATCTGATAGTTGGGTTTTTTTGTTTGTTTTTTGTTTTTGTTTTGAGAAAAAGAGGGCTACAAACAAGCACATTTCAAAATACTCTTGTATGTCTTAACATGGTATCAAACAAGTGAACAAAGGCTTTAAGCAGAAATATATAAAGAAATTTCATCAAGCAGAAAATTTATGCTGTGTGATTCTGTGGTACGTTTGTTACTATTATTATTTAGATTATGGGTGACATGCTGAAATTTGTCTCCTTATAACACTGGGGTACACTTAATAGTGTTTCTGCTTATTTGTCACTCTTGCAACATGACACAGGAAAAATGGATAGTTTATTGACTGTAGCTTCATCAACAAGAATATTGAATTTTTATACATATAGTTATGACTAAAATTCACTAGTAGAGTTTCCTAGACCACAAGGAAAGAAAGGTGGGATAAAATCATGTTTGTTTGTTTGTTTGTTTTCTCATCTACTGTTAAAAAAAGTTTTACTTATGTACATTTTTCTTATGTGAGATAATTCTCAAACAAACAACAAATCTGGATTCTACTGGCTCTTTCTCAAAGGGTCATAAGGATATACATGTTTAAACTACTGAAATAGCTAGTAAGTGGTAGAACAAGAATGTGAGCTGGGCATTCTAACTCCAGAGCTCTCACACTCAATCCCTACACTCTGAGGATGAACCAACTCCCAATAATCTGTGGCACAATTTCTGCCAGTATTTGTGTATAACAGGATCTTGCCTTAACATGGTAAGGAATATAAAACAAAACATGGTAGTAGGTAACATCAAGGTCAAGGGTTCAGAACCCGGTACCAGCCAGCCAACAACAACAAAAACAAACAAACAAAAAAAAACAGAAAAAAGAACATTGATTTTGTACAATCAGTTATATTTCAATAAATAAACAAAAAAAAAGGAAAAAGAAAAAAACATGGTAGGAGGTAAGCAATGATGGGATTAAGTGGTTGCCAACCTGCCCTCCCAGCTCTGGCCAGCATTCATTCTGATAGGTTGGTGCTAAGGCCATGTAACCTGTTAATACTTTATCACTTTTTTGGCTTTAGGCAGGTAATAAATGTAGGAGGGATTATGACTTTTGTTGTAAATGTATCCAAAATTTTATTGCTGAAATCTCAAAGTAGAGAAAGAAATAGATTGTTGCTTTTCTTTGCCTTTGACTTTTACCTTTTGCGTGAATTGGTCTTGAATGAGAAGTGGCAGAGAAAGGTCAAACTTAACTGGGAGTCAGCATACCTGGCTTCTGGTTGTAATTGTGCCCCTGGGATAACTGACTCCTTTCAAACAAGTCGGTTTTCAGGTTCCTCATCAACAAAATGACAGTCAACAAATGACCTCTGTCTTGATAAGTCTACAACTAGTTCCTGATCTTCCCTGCCATCTCTTGTCTCCATGACCAGTGCTGAGAACAAGTGTGCTGGGTGTGTGTGTGCATGCATGTGTGCACATGCACCATCCATAATGCATACATGTGGAGTAAGATCTGCTCAAGATGATGGGAAAAGTTGAAAACAGATATGTATTTTAAAGTTATGCCCAGGATTCATGGAATGGTAAAGAACTTCATTTTCTGCAATCGCTAAAAATACAGATAGAGATTCACTTAAAATTCACTTTTTGTCAATTACGACTATTCCTTTGACTAGTAACACCTCAGACTTTAAAGTGAATGTGACATCATTAATTACAGCAACAAAGGGGAGGACAAAGGTTTTCTGAATTATTTCATTTCACAGAAGAGGCAATACTTGTGACCCTTCAAGAGCTCTAAGTATAAATACTGATGGCTGCTCTGACCCAACCCTGTGAAAATTAACTTGTGAATAAATTGGCCCAATTTGCCTCTAATAATAGAAATGAAATACATCTTTTCTTTACCATGCCTTGGAAAGTATAGACTTCAACTTTGATTTAGAGAAACAAGGCCACAAAACATACTATTGCCTTGCACATAGTTTGTGCTCAATAAATATTTACTAGTTAGTTATTGATTGTAGTGAATCTTTTGGCCTGACTAATCCTGATATTGCTTTAAATCTCTACTCTGTCCATGTAGCTGTTAGAATGTAAGTGCTAAAATTAAGTAGCAACACTTCAGGAAGACAGGGTTGGCCTGTGTCTTAAATCAAACTATACGGGGAAAATGAAGGGTAAAATCTTGAAATCCAGCTCACTCAAGAGGACGTGTTTGCTTTTTATCTGACAATGCACCTCCCCTTCAAGCAACTCTTTCCCTCATCATGATAGGTAACATTTTTAAATCCTTCTTTCACTATGAATTGCTTATATGTGTCTGTTTAAAGCCAGTTGACTTCATAGTCCATTCAAAATGCAGTTCAAAGACACTCACCTAATCCATTTCTTCTAAACAATGAGCCTAGTTTGACTGTAGAAAAAGAAATATCGAAGAATCTTCTAGGGAGGCTTTGAACACTGTCCAGGGAAAGGGCACCTTCAGGGAATGGGTAAGTACTTTGAAAACCCTAAGGAGCTTTGTAGCAAGGGATGACCTTATAACCTCTGAACAGCTTTTTGCAAACAAAATCTTTGAAGCTTCGTCTAAAAGACCAGTGAGCAACAATTTGAAGAACGAGGTTTTCCTTTGTGTCAGATTATAGAGCTCAGCAGTTCTAACCTTTTTGTTCTATTATATTTCTGATCTAAATAAGGAATTATTTATTACCAGAAAACGGTGGTATTCAGATCACAAGTCTCCTCAGAGCATCGACTTTGATCCTCAACGATATGTAGAGATTTAGAGAGGAGAAGACTACTTATTTGGAAAGAATCCTAAGTTCCCCTCCTAGAAGTTCCCTCTCCAAGAAGGGCACTCAAGGCTCTACCCATTGACAACGTCTTGATCTCAATTTGTTTTCATAATGCACATTTCCCCAGTAGCTTGATGTTTCATATTTCCTTGTGGATGGAATTTCCTCTCCATGCCAAGAAATAAATGGATTTACCAAAAGTTTTAATTCCATGCAAGTTTTCAACAAAATCACCAGGGGATTAGATTATATTTTTCCATCAGTGCTTCCTGGTAACAGTCTAGGGAATATTCACCATACAACAGAAAAAAATTTTCTGGATATATTCATATTATACAATGTTCTACTCTTTTCTAACACAGAATTGGGGTGCCACTGTTAAAACTATGACCTAAGATATTTAAAATTTTAAATAAAGTAGTTGGGAAATTATCATTTAAAAGCAACATTTAATAATCTTGGAATCCTGTTTTGGGGGCAGACTATTCCTTGTGTTCTGGGAAAATCAACCAGAGAGTCCTTTTAATTTTAAAATGTAAAACAAAGATCCTCTTCTGAAATGGAAGAGCTAAACTTGCTCTGGGTGGTAAAATAAAGTTGCCTTCAGTGTAGACGGTGTCGGATCTCTGCAAGTTATGTTTCCTTCAGAGAAATGTTCTTTTCCTTAGTGTGGATTGAGTCTTCCCTGTGCCTATTATGGGAAGCTGGGAGGGATGAAAGTAGGATGAGAGGAAGGTAAAAGGAAGGAAATAAAGGGAGATAGGGAAAGAGAGACAGGCAGAGGGAGAGAACGTGAGAAAGAGGGACAGAGAGACAGAGACAGAGAGAGACAGACAGAGAGAGAGAAAAAAGAAAAGGAGAGAAGCACTGGCTGACAGAAAATCTGTATCTCTGGGCCCAAGGCTGAAGGACGAATTGTTCTCGGAAAAGAATGTGAGACACGGGAAAATATTTTGAGTATTCACTGAGAAACGGGAGCTCAAAATCATTATAATTTCAGTATTAATGGAAGTGTGACCTCATTTAAATATACCCATAATTTTTATTCTCCCATGTTGATGAAACTTAGATGTTCACTGTTACATATTAAAAGAATAAAAGGTCCCCATTGTTACAAATCTTTTTGCCAAGGTAATATTTTGCCTGTGTTAGTAGAGGAGAAAGTATGGTAGTTTTGCATGTACATGCTGTAGGTTGAGTTTAGTTTGATATTTTTAGTTATTCCATTAAGCAATTTTTAAGTTGTAAAATATGTAAAAATTTGCCAGAGTTAAGCTTCTCATTACCTAAAGATTATTCTACAATTTGTGATTTATTTTTTAAAAAGGACATACTCTTATCTACAGTTATCCAAGTATTTCAACAAATATCTATGGATTCCCTGCTAGGTGGCAGGAAATATGCTAGGTAAGTCCTGCCTTTTTGGAGCTCACTATTTCTTTGGCAGAAATGTGTACAGATAATTGCAAGATAGTGTGAAAATCACCATAACTGAGATAATCATATATGCTCATGATGTCCTGGGGAGAGTGGCACTACATAGCCCTAGTGTCATTGGGAGCAGTAGGGGTTGGGATGTCGATGGGTGAGAAGTCAGGGGAAATTTTCCAGAAGTGAGAATCTCCATTAACTAGGTCAAGAAAGGGAAGTAAGTTATTAAAAGATGGAAAATTATGATGGATGCAAACTATAAGAGACTTGGCTGTATTTGAGCACATCCTATGAGTTGAGAGCTAGTGGAAGAGGAGATAGAGGGACTGAGCAGAGGCCAAAATATCTGAGAACTTGGAAATAAGAATAAAAGTCCCTGCTGAGCCAAACAGAAGCCACAAAACCCAAAGCTGAATCTATAATGGTCAATCGGCTTCTTGTATAAGAAACGTCTACTACATTTTGTTACCCATTATCCAAATCCATAATAGTGTAAATTAACAAATAAGTTGTTGTTATAAGTAGGAACTCTGATAGAAATTGAGACAACTTCTTGCTAACAACAGGAGTAAAGAGAATGATAAAAAGCAAACATAAGAAACTAAAGTCTCTCCAATTTCGGTAATTCAGTATAGTCTACTCAATGGATCCTTGAACTTTTTCTGTGAAGGGCCAGATGGTAAGCATTTTAGACTTTGCAGATCATGTGGTACCTGTCACAACTACTCAACTCTGCCATTGTAGCACAAAAGCAGGCACAGGTAATACAAAAATAAATCTGTGTGGCTCTGTTCCAATGACTCTTCATTTGAAGAGCAGATGGAGGGCCACATTTGGCCCCCAGCTGTAGTTCGCCAACCCCTGGTCTAGTTAATGCCATCAGATGCTTTAATGACCCCTGCTATGGTCTGAATGTTTGTCCCCTCCAAAGCTCATGTGGAAGCTTGATCCCTAATATTGTATTTGAAAGGTGGGATCTTTAAGAGATGATTGTACCACAATGGCTGTGCGTTCACGAGTGGATTAATCTATTCATGGATTAAATGGCTAATGGATGTCTGTTATCACAAGAGTGGCACCAAGGGTTTTATAAGGAGAGAAGAAAACACCTTAGTGCCCTTGGTCAGCCCTAGCCATGTGAAACCCTGCATCACCACAGGACTCTGAAGAGTCCACACCAAGAAAAAGGCCTTCACCCGATGCACCCTTTCAACCTTGGACTTCCCAGCCTCCAAAACTGTGCTAAGATATAAATTTTGCTTTCTTATAAATGACCCAGTTTCAGGTATTCTGTTAGAATTAAATTTAAACTTGAATGCAGATACTAAATTCAATGTTTTTAAAACTTTAAAATATGTTTGACACAATGGGTAAATTTTTCAACATAAATTTTTGGAAATCCAAATACAGATCAAGTATCTCTCATGAAAATTTAGCATTCAATTTGAGATATGCTGGTAAGTGTAAAATACACCAAATTTTAAAAATTTAGTACAAAAAGAATGTAAAACACTGTATTAATAATTTTTACACTGGTTACAAATCAAAGTGATAATATTTGGGGTAGATTAGGTTAAACAAAATTTATTGAAATTAATTTCACTAGGCTTTTTTTTTTTACTTTTTCAATGTGGCTAGGAAAAAATTTTAAATCATGTATGTGAATCATATTAATTTTTTTTGGACAAAATATCCAATACATTTCTTTTGTCTAAAATATTCTAGTGACATTTTTCCAGCTGTGTTTGAAAAGTTGAGAAAAATTAGACCACATAGAGTTTGTTTCACAGCAGGTTAATGGGAGAGAGGCAATTAAATCCATAATCCTGGTATCCCAGCTCTTTGACTAATGTCAAACTGTGGTGCCTTAATAACTCTAATGGAATCAAATCCCCCTTAGATATCTTTAAATCTGCATTATTTGGCTCACGTAAATCCTGATGTTGGTAAAGAGACCAATAGCTAAATTAATCAATTGTAATCCTCAGTTACAATCCTCTACCGTTGTAGAGGTCCCTTGTCCTCTACAACTTTGAAACTGAAGCAGTGGCCAAGAACCAGCAGTCCAATCAAACATACACATTCTAATGACCCTTTGAGAAAGAGCCAATAAGATCCAGTTTTGCTTTGTTTGTCTGAAAATCCTTCCTCATAAGCAATATGTCTGGCAGTGCAGCTAAACCAGAACCCAGGTATCCTGATTCTGTTAAGTTTTATATTTCTCCACTATTTCTTATTCAAATGTAATTTACACAAAAGCTAAAAGGCAAAGGCAAAGAAAACTAAGAATCTATTAATTTCTACAATTTGAAACTTCAGCAACAGAGTTTGGGATAGATTTACAATAAAATTTTGATTTTTACCTACATCTCTTACCTACCCTAAGCTAAAAGAGTAATAATCAAAACATTAACAGGTTGTTTGCACAGCCTAAGAGAGCTGGGAGGGAAGTCTGAAGAGGAGAGAAGAGATCAGGAGCTGCCTCAAGGGGAGTATTCTGGCGGCTAGCTCTATTCTGTTTCTTGGCTGCGTGGTGATTGCATGAGGGAATTCACTTTACAATAATTTATTAAATCATATTCTTATGATTTGTGCATTTTTGTGTGTGTGTGTTTTATCCTCCAATAAAAAGTTGAGAAACATGTTTTCTAAAAAATAGGAAAAGGGCCGGCCCGGTGGCGCACTGGAGAGTGCTGCGCTCCCGCCGAGGGTTCGGATCCCATGTGGTGACCGGTTCCCGCTCACTGGCTGAGCGCGGCACGGGCGCAGCACCGAGGGTTGCGATCCCGTTGCCGGTCCCCGGTACGGGCGCGACACCGAGGGTTGCGATCCCGTACTGGTCAGTAAAAAAAAAGACAAAAAGGAAAAAAAAAATAGGAAAAAAATAAATTATACTAAGTATTTAGTGATTTGGCCTAATGACTCTCAAGTACAAAATAGGTAATGAGTACTTGATTGATCTGACAAACCCCATCAACATTTCCATTGGTGCCAGAAATGTTACCATTAGAAATTTAGCCCTTATGGTTAAGGCAAGATCCCATTATATGCAAATACTGCTGGATAGTATGTCACAGAATATTGGAGGTTAGCTCATCCTTAACGTGTCGGGACTGAGTGTGAGAGCTCTGGGGTCAGAATGCCCAGCTCACATTCCTGTTCTAGCACTTACTAGCTGTTCCAGTTATTTCTGCTATATAACAAAATACCCCAAAAGTTTATTATGACTTAAAACAACTCAATTTTATTTTCCTCACAGACTTTTTGTGGGTCACGGATTTGTGGAAGTGCTCATCTCACTGATACTTTTGCTCCTTGTGGCACTAACTGAGGTCACTCAGTGATTCTCAGCTGGTGGATGGTCGGGAGTTGTGTTTATGTTCACACTTGGCACTGGAGACCTCTCTGTGTGGCTTGGCTTCTTCACACGATAGCAGCCTCAGGGTAATCGACTTCTCATTTGGGAGCTCAGGTCTCCAAGCACAAATGTTTCAGTGATCAAGGCAGAAGCTATGGTGTCTTTTATCTTCTAGATGCAGACATCACTGTCTCAGCCATATTCTGTTAGGTGAAGTCATCATAAGTCCACCCAGATTCAAAAGGAAGGGACATATAGACCCGACTCCTTAATGGGAGGAGTGGCAAGGTCACATGTGGAAAAACCTGCAGGATGAGAGGTGGTGATGTGGCTGGCCATCTGTGGAAATTACCATCTGCCACACTAGCTTGTGACCTTTGGCAAATCTTTTAAGCTCACTAAGACTCAATTATTTCATTTGAAAAATGATGGTGGTAATAGTAGCCAACTACTTAAGGGTTGATGAGATAATACACATTAGGTACTTAGTACAGTGTCAAGGTCATTGTAAGAGATCAGGAAACATTCTCTATCTACATTTCTATTAAGGTGGCAGGAGCTGAGAAAAGTGGAAGAGGATAGAGAGATGGCTCTAGCATTCAAGTCAGATGTTAGGCCTGAGTAGGACACAGAGAGAAGGAACAGGCAAGTCACACAAAAGGAATGCTTTCCAAGATGGCAGAGTGGCTCTGAAAATATTGGGCAAGAACTACAAACAAACTTTCTCAGCTTCCCAATTTTTCCTAGGATTGATGTCGGTATTCTGTCAAGCATCCATGGGAGATGACTTATTTATAAAAGTCACTTTCATTAGAAACATCAGATTGTCTTCATTCTTTGGGTTGCCAAGTAAAAATAAAAGAGGGACCCTGCTTTTGACACATCCTGACACTGACAGCAAAGAGTAATCTTTCTTAAGTCTCTAAACAAATGAACACCAACCTTTCTGGGCCATGATGGTGCCCTGGGATTTGCCACGGAAATGGAAGGATGTAACAAAGTTTAAGTGAAATAAATGGATCTCCTCCAAACAATTCCCAAATGAGCCAGGTAAAGGGGATCTGCATTACATGATGTTTTATTAATACTTAATGGAAAGAGCCAAAACCCCTTTGCCATTTGGCCGTTGTAAAGTAAGCCTTTTTAGCAAAGGATGAAAACAGGAAGCTACGTAAATTATCACTTTGCATGGAACTAAAGCAAGATTTTCAATCATAAAACTGGTTTAGCAAGCATCAGTTGATGACTAGTTAAATTGCGTTTTATGCCATTTTTAAAAATTGCAAAAATACAGAAATATATAAAAGACAAAGTGATAATAAACATTATTTCAGGTTCTCCACAGAGATTTAATTAATTTATGTTGTTAGTCAAGAATACTAATTAAGCACCTCTTGGATACTAAATGTGAGTCATGTGGAAAGCATAGCATTTCTACAGTCTCTCAATGAATATACAAATTGGACAATGGCAAAGCTCATGGTAATTTCTATACTGGAGGAGCTAACTATGATCTTGGATTTTAAACTTTCAATCCAGTGAACAGAAAAAAAAATGAATATTTATTCATTTTCTACCATGGGCACAGACCTTGCTCTGCACAGTGGGATACACAAAGTTGAATAAAATCTGATTGCTATTGTCATGAGTACCATAATCTTGAGGAGGAGAAACATCTATCTGTAACTCTATTATGAAGCTATAAAGATCAAATACCACAATAGAGATAAAACATCATTCTTTGGGGACATTTGGAACAGAGTGATTCATTTCAACAGGGGTGTAGTGAACATGGAAAGTTTACTAAAGAAAGTGGGATATGAAAGGAGCATTAAAGAATAGATAGCACTTTAAAGGAATATGTAAGGTCTAAGAATGTCCACATAGAATGAGCAAATGGAGCAAGGCTTTAGAAGGAGGCAAATGCAGGGAATATTCCAGAAGGAAGGAGCTGACTTCACTGTGAGCTCCTTCAAGGCAGGGATTGCTCTTGCTTATTTCCAGCACTTTACAGGTACATGATAGAAGCTCAATAAATGTTAAATAAATGAACATTAACAGATGTTCATTTGGCATTGGGTAATGGATGGAGAATTAAAATATTACACAGTGCCAAAAAAAGAAAAGCAATATCTGAATGCCCCGGCCACAAGTTCAAACACTATTTCATATGTAATGACATGACGGATTAATGCTGTAGGACAACTCAACCATATGGCACATAACAAATGATGACAAGAGGGAAGGTAGTAGCAGAGATGAACTTTTCTTCTGTTTATTTCCCACCAACTAGGTCTATTCCTGGAGAGGGTATTCAGGAAGGGAGCTTGCCTAATTTATTAAAATATAAGAATGGTGCAGCAGACTGAAAAGTAGGTTACCATGATTTTATTTCCAACTCCAACTGACTTTCTCCACTATATTTTCAAACTTCTCAAGACTTGATCTTATTCATTTTTAAAAAGAGCTAGTTGTGATGATGCTTTAAGCCTTGAAGACAGAGGGTAAAAAAGATACTAGAAAAAGATCAGCTCTTTGAGTATATAAGAAATAGGACAACTTTGGTACAAGTAAAAAAAGGCTAAAGGAAAACGCAAACAACATACAGTAAAAAAATGCTTGCAGTAAGTAAGACAGATAAAATTTATAATACATTTATTACAGAAACAGATAATTCATTTGGTGAGAAAAACACTAAGAAGTCAATAGATAATTGGTCAAAAGACTTAGGTAACTAAGAGATGATTCACATGAAAAATAATGTAAATCAAATTGGAAGTTTTCAACCTGAACAGTAAGAAAATGTACGCTAAAACAGTGAGATGTCATTTTCTGTTAAGTTATTGAAAACTATGCTTTAATGTTAATAGCCACTTCTGCCAAGGTTGCAATAAAATTCTTACATTTATACATTGTTGTGGCAGTGTTAATTGGTGTAACTCTTAGAAATTTACTTAGCAAAACGTACCAAGAGTCACGAAAACCGTGAATCCCACTCATGGGAATTTATCTAAAAAAAATCTGAAAGAAGGAAAATTTATATTTGAAGAAATTAGTTTCAGTGTAATTATAACAGTGAAAATATGAGAAAGGCAAAGTAAATTTAACAGTTTAAGCAGTTATTGAGTAACTCTCTTTATTGCCTTCTGTGATAACAGTAAAGGAAGTCAAGAAGACATATGAGGGGCATTCAAAAAGTTCATGAAAAAAATGTGTTGTCTTTTAATTCCATTTTTCCACAAACTTTTTGAAGTACTCTCATAGTGGCTGCCATCATGAGATCACCCAAGACAGAACTTATTGTTCAAAAACTGGGGAGTCATTCAAAAACAAAAAAAGAGAGGTTATGAGCCTGCCGTGAGTCCCACACTCTCCTAACCCTAATGCCAAGGTTCTGAACACAGGAAGCCCCTCAGAATTACTTGCAGAGCTTTTACAATATATGCGTGTCTGCGTCCCACCCTTAGGAGATTCTGACTCAGACTCTGCCAATTTCAATTGGCTTTTTGGTTCAGCCAACTACACCAAAAAGTGTAAAGAATACATACTTAGATACAGACGCTTTTAGACGTTGCTAATCAGATCGTTAAGCTTGTCAAATGCTCTATAAAAGAATGGAAATGAACAATCACGAAGAATTAAATTGTTGTAAAAACTTGGCCTCCATGCATAGGATACTGCTGACTAAATTTATGCTTCATTTACATGCACATTGAAAGCCTTTAAGTTACCGAGAAAGTGTTGCCATAAATACAAGTGGCAAATTTTGTACTAGCCACAATAGAAATGAAATGTCTACCATCTAAATGGACTTTTATGGTTATTCCTAGTTTTTACTACTTTTCAATACTTAGTGTCTATTATTAAAGTTATTCATAAAAATAAATAATCTGAAACTCAATAGCATTCTCTCTCTTTCCTTTCCTTTTGCCATTACAATTGTCCCCCAAAGGAAATTCCGTTCTGTCTATATTGTGCAGAGTACTCTTTGAACTATTCCCTTTTCCATGCTATAATTCTCGAGTTGTTTCCAATACGTGGTATATTAACAAATCCTAATTGGTTGTGTAATAGGAGCAGACAGCCTATACAGTATTAAGCCACTTCTACACTACCTATTTTCTGTATGCAAATCAGACAGAAACAAATGTTTGGCCCCAGCTGGGCAAAATGTCCCATTTAGAATTCTTTTCCTCTTCTTTGTTCTTTGATGTTCTGCAAATGAGCTTTAGAACTCCACTCTTCACACAATTCAATTTTACAGACCCATTATCTGAGATATAATGTGGAGGTTAAATATATCAGGGCAGCCATTATGTGAAAATAATTAACAGTAATGAATAATGCACTAATTCCACTGATGAGAGATGGTTATATGTGTAATGAAGTGTTGGGGCAGCCCTGACAAATGAAATTAAAATATTTAAACACTGTTTTATGATATTACTTTGCTCATATAATTTCCTTTACCTACAATGAGCCACTTGGATTATCGTCATTATCTTGACAGCTCTGAAGGATGAAATAGTGCAGGTTAATGTGACAGCGATTAGTCAGAGGGAAAATCCATCACCCTGGGCAGAGCAGGCTGAGGTAGAAAAGCCTCTATACTGTCCTGTTTCCAACACGAGAAGAATGACACTATCAACATCACTTCAATATTAAATGGATAGAATTATCTTGTCATTCAGTTACAGCCTCTGAAGAACTACCTATTTGTACCTGCAAAGGAAAGGTCAGCCTTTCTTAATCACCCATAAAAATATGTTGATGGATTCTTTATATCAATAATAGTGACAGGAACAGAGACAAGAAAGAGGCATGACAATTTAAAAGAGAGAAGTTTTTCCCTCAAGTCCTTACAGGTTTTTTTTTTTCCCACAATTTCAGCTTCAATTCGAATGGAGTCTCAGGTCCACCTATTGAGAAGGACACTGAAGCCTGCTCACTGTCCTTACTCTGAGGTTTTCCCACCAGACTCCTAATTTGAAAGCAGATTTCTACTTTTGCTGAACGTTATTCTATGAACATTCTTTGGAACAATTATTCCTTCGCCTGTGTGTAACTGCCTTGAAACCTGCAGCAAGTTTGAATTTTAAAAGCCTGGTGATGTGATAATCTGTTTGCTCTCATTAAAATTGATGTTAAAGTTCAATCTGAAATATACGAGGGAGTAAGTCATCGGTAACAGGAGTGGGAACTATTACATCACCACGAGCCATTCATATTGTCATAGTTTAGTTTATAAACTGACAATAGTGCTATCATTTTCAGAAATCCTTTAACTACACAAAATGGTTTTTAAGAAAACTTAACATTCTAGCTNATTCTTTGGAACAATTATTCCTTCGCCTGTGTGTAACTGCCTTGAAACCTGCAGCAAGTTTCAATTTTAAAAGCCTGGTGATGTGATAATCTGTTTGCTCTCATTAAAATTGATGTTAAAGTTCAATCTGAAATATATAAGGGAGTAACTCATTGGTAACAGGAGTGGGAACTATTACATCACCACGAGCCATTCATATTGTCATAGTTTAGTTTATAAACTGACAATAGTGCTGTCATTTTCAGAAATCCTTTAACTACACAAAATGGTTTTTAAGAAAACTTAACATTCTAGCTTTTACTTTATTTTTCTTTTGCTTCAAAACAATTGTGAATGAATGGACAAACTGCTGCAATTAGAAAGATTTCCAGAGAATTTTGGCACAGTATTCTCCTTGCCTTTGATTACAAGATGACTTTGTTTCTGCTCCCAAAAGTAATGAAATAGACATACTCATTTAAAGAACAAGGTTTAAATTCTGCTCCACTGTCGCTTAACTAGTTCCAATACATTGGAAATCTTCCTATTCAACAATGCATCTTTATTTGGAATATGAAAAACAGCATGTTTTATTGGCTAATATTTAAAGTTGAATTCGAAAGTCTCTTTTCTTTATTCCAAGCCAGAAACCATTTCCAGAAAATGAAGAGTGCCAGCTTTGCTGACAAACCTTTCTGACCCAGCCCTGCTAACATGGGGACACAACAGCACATCAGGGAAACAGTCATATATTCATGAGCACTTTTCAAAATGTAAAATATGGCTCAGCATCTCCTCTACTGCACAGATATAGCAATAGAATGACCATCTCTAACATTAATGAGATAAATAAACAAATACCAAGAAAGCCTCACATAGGGATTAAAATTACTATTATCTGGGCAAAGTTTTTGGAGAGCCAAGAGCACAATAATAATAAAACCCTAGTTGATATTGATACTGAGTAAGATAACTGTGCAAAAGCTAGGATTAGCTATGCAACATTAGTATATTCATAATTGAATCTGAAGTTAAATCAAAATAGCAAGGCCTATTATGTAAGAGGTGATGTTGTACTTACTTGATAGATTTATGTATGTATCTGATCTTATTTGCAACATCATTTTTGAGTGCTAATTTATTATCAGCTCCTATTGCTACCTCAGCTATCCTTAGGAAAACGTCAAAAAGGAGAAAAATGGGCACCACTCAAAAACTGTCTGAAAATTTGAGTGACATCACATGTAACGTACATCTCTCTATTCCAATAGGAAATAGCCCTTGAAAATAATATATTTCCTGTACTTCTTGCATTTGGTTTGAAAAAAATTACAATTTACTTCAATTACCTGACAATGAAGTGCCTTGGCAATAAATCTAACATTAAAAAATCATTTCCAGCAAATTACTCCAATAAAATCAATGAAGGTCAGGCTCAGCTGTAGCAACAAATAAATGACATGCTATTGACAGGCTAGATGGACTTAATTGTCATTTATAAAGGTTAAGGGGATAAAACAATCTAATAGAAAGCAGATGTTTGCTAAACAAAAAATGGAGGCCAGTGAGATAAATCTGGAAGGGTAACTTAAGCATGAATAGCCTCAACATCTTCCTGGCCTGATCCCAGAGCAAAAATACGAGTTATTTTAATTCTCGGCAGCATGCGTGTTTGATTAGGTCAATATTTATCTGCTTCAGGCTGCTTTGTGATCTTTCTCCCTTTTATATATTGAAGTCGTGAAACAGATTTTCTGCTAATAGAAAATGAAGAATTGACAAAATTGAATAACCATAGCCAGGTTAAAAGCAAATTGACCCATTTCAAAATTCCAGAGGCTGCATCTTTGAGAATAGCAAACACTAAGAGAAGAAAGCTTGCCATTTCTCTGACATGAAAGTAACTCACTAATTGTGATGGTGTTATTTACCAAACATAAACCTGGCTTCTAAACATTAATATTTGGTTTAAAATTCACATTTACATACAAACACTATAAAATATACTCAAACAAATCTAGAAGTCTCTTTCTAGCTAATGATTTTTCTCTCCCTCCCATAAATTTTAGTAATGTTTGCAATGGCATGGATCGAACTGCTTTGTCTGTACAGATTTCTCAGAATAGACTCCAAAACTTGCTTTACCTGGAAATGGCCAGTGTATTCCTCTGAATCATAAATGGGCTCTCAACTGTTGCTTTAATCTAATTTTTAAAAGGTACATTTTAAAGAGATCCAGCTAGAAACAATAGCTTTATAGAAGAATCTTTAAAAGTGAAAAGGATCATAGATCACTGGATCTAACTCCTTCATTTTACAGAAGAGGAGACAGAACCAGAGAGAGTAAGAGAATCTTCACCTCAGTGTTTTCAGGTGTGTCTGGGTTGAAATTAGCCCTCAAGTCACCTGACTTCCAGGGCAAGGATCTCACCATACAGTCTCTGGACCTAAAATATTAAAAGAAAATGAAGTATTGCTGCTTCCTACAGACAACTGTTTTCTCAAACCAGACCATCTAGTGTTCTAGAGTGTGCCCACAGTTATGCTCTGCATTGGTTAAGAAAGCAAGAGACAAGTTACTCAAATAAAAAATTTTAAAAAGAAATTTTTTTTTCTGTCCCCCCAAAAGCATATACACAGCTCCAGAAGAATTTGGTTTACTTCTTACATGGATGCTCCAGCCACCCCTAAGTCTTTTTTTTTTTAAATGTAATCCCCTCGGTCTATTTTCACTTTTGTTGCCTATATTTTTTGAAGTCTTAACCAGTAAAGGCATGAAGATTTCTCATATGTTTTCTTTTAGTAGTTTTGCAGTTTCAGATCTTACATTTCAGTCGTTAATCCATTTTGAGTTGATTATTGTATATGGTGAGAGATATGGTCTGCTTTCATTCTTCTGCATTTGGATATTCAATTTTCCCATTGCCATTTATTAAAGAGACTGTCCTCTTCCCAATGTGTGTTCTTGGCATCTTTGTCAAAAATTAGTTGGCTACGGATGCATGGGTTTATTTCTGGGCTCTCTATTCTCTTCCATTGGTCCATGCATGTGTTTTTATGACAGTACTATGCATGCTGTTTTGGTTACTACAGCTTTGTAGTACACTTTGAAGTCAGGTAATGTGATGCCTCCACCTTTTCCCCCATCCCCTCAAGATTGCTTTGGCTTTTCAAGGTCTTTTGTGGTTTCATACAAATTTTACGATTCTGTTTTCTGTTTCTGTGAAGAATGTCATTGGTATTTTGATAGGGACTTCATTGAACCTATACATTGTTTGGGTAGAATGGACATTTTAACAGTATTAATACTACCAATCCATAAACAGGGACTTTTATTCATTTATTTGTGTCTTCTCCAACTTCTCTTATCAATGTTTTACAGTTTTCTGTATAGAGATCTTTTACCTCCTCAGTTAAATTTATTCCTAGATATCTTATTTTTTTTGTAGCAATTGTAAATGAGATTGTTTTCCTGATTTCTTTTTCAGATAGTTCATTATTAGTGTATAGAAATGCTACTAATTTCTTTATGTTGATTTACTATTCTGAGATGTTACTGAGTTCATTTATTATTTCTAACAGTTTTTTGGTGGATACTTCAAGGTTTTCTATATATAAGATCATGTCATATGCAAACAGGGACAATTTGACTTTCTTCTTTCCAATATTTTTTTTTATTTTGTCAATATACAATGTGGTTGATTATTATGGCCCATCACTGAAACC
>NW_007729025.1:159278-207947 GCF_000696425.1 Galeopterus variegatus
CGCCGTGCTCCCAAGCGGCGCACTCTCCAGTGCACCACTGGGCTGGCCCTCTCCATTGTGTTTTTTATTTCGCTGAATAACTTCTTCAGTTCGGCCAGTTCCGCTACATTTATTTTTAGGACATTGATTTCCTTGTACATTTCCTCTTTCAGGTCCTGTGTACTTTTCCTCATTTCATCATGCTGTCTAGCTGAGTTTTCTTTTATCTCATTCAATTTCTTTAGAATTATCACTCGAAATTCCTTGTCATTCATTTCAAGGGCTTCTTGTTCTATAGGATCTGGAGTTTGAGATTTATTAACTTTTGGTGGTGTACTTTCTAGGTTTTTTGTATTTCTGGTATCTTTTTTTTGATGTTTATTCATTTTGGCAGGGGGTTTCACAGTGCCCAGGTTTGACCCTATTGGCTCAGTTGGCCTCTAGTGTCTTGTGTGTGTGGTTGCCTCGAGCCTTAGGCCTCTCCGGGGAGGCTCCTCTCTGGTCAGCTTGGAGTCTGCTGGGCTGCTGGATCACGGGATGGTACCACAGGGTGTGTGGCCTCTTTTGAGCTTCCACTTCCCGTGTAGAACTTCTCTCTGTTCTGTGTGCTCTGGCCCTGGCTGCTGGATCACGCAGTGGCAGCCCCACAGGTTGTGTGTTTTCTGCCGAGTCTGCACACTAGGTGGGGCTGTTGGACCTTACCGAGGCAGCCTGCAAGGTGTATTTTTTCCTGCTGAGTCTCCGCCTCCATAACCGGACAACTCCCCTCTCTGAGCTGGGGCATGTCTACTGCAACCCTGTCTATCGTCTATCGTGTCTTCAAGCCCCTGCTCGGCTCCGCCCCACCCAGGAGTACTTTCAGGTTTCTCCTAAACGCAGTCTCCTGGTCGCTCTGGGTGGCTTTGTAGCACTGAGTGGGGCTTTCTCAGCATGAGCTCCTCAGGGGAGGAGCCCACAGTACAAAGTTCCTCTTTGAATCCCCCCAACGTAGATTGACTCCAGCGCCCGCCCATATTCAGCTCTCCGGCAGGCTCAAGTGAGCTCGGGAGCATTCTGACCACACTTTTCCTAACCAGAAATCGGCTAGGCGCTTTTCCGAACTGGTGGCCGCAGAGGTGGTATCTGCCTCCCGGCAACAGGAGGTTTACTGGGGGCGGAGCCCCGGGTGCGGTGGAGTAACAATTGGCCCGGCCAGCTTTTCCCTGTCTCCTGATGCTGGCCAGGGGTTCCCCACACCACCAGCCCCACCATAGAACTGTGGAGGGAGTGGGATGGGAGGCCAGCCCGCAGGCCCTGGAAGGCCCCGCGCCGGGTCAAGAAAGTGGCAAGGCAGAGTGAGGAGCCAAGCCAGGTGGGGGAGGCAGACCTGGCCGAACTGGCCGGCTCTGCCCCCACCCAAGAAAATGGAGGCAGCCCTGGGGCCGGGGCTGGCCTGGTGTGGCAGGCAGAAGCCGGACGGGTGTCTGCCTCGCAAGCAGGGCTGGGCTGTGGGTCACTCACAGAGCTGGACAGTCCGGGCGGCTCTCTCTCTGTTTCCGCGTTGGCGTGGACCCCGTGTTTGGTCTCTGGTCTCTGCCACCTGGCGCTGCTCGCTTGGTCCCGCGGCGCGGCTCAGTGCTCTCAGGAATCTTCTTTTGTGTCGGCCCTAAACTTCGAATCTGTAGTTGCTTTTTTATAGTTGTAGATTAGTTGTTCAAAGACTTATTCATTTTTTGTTGCTCTTGGAAATGCAAATAGCACTCTGGCAGCTCAGCACACACTTCTCAGGCTCACGCTGTCTTCTGGCACTCCCTCTCCAGACCCGTCGCCATCTTGGAATCTTCTTCTTTCCAGTTTGGATGCCTTTTATTTCTTTCTCTTGCCGAACTGCTCTTGTTAGGACTTCCAGTACTATATTCAATACAAGTGGTGAATGTGAGCATCCTTCTCTTGTTCCAGATCTTAGAGGAAAACCTTTCAACTTTTTCCTATTCAGTATGAAACAAGCCGTGTGTTTGTCATATATGGCCTTAATTGTGTTGAGGTACATACCTTCTATGCCTAATTTGTTGAGAGATTCTTTTTATCATTATGTGATATTAAATTTTGTCAAATGCTTTTTCTGTACCTATGGAAATGATCATATGGTTTTTGACCTTCATTCTGTTAATGTAATGAATCACATATGTTGATTTGCATATGTTCAAATATTCTTGCATGCCTGGGATGAAAATGTTAAATTTTGTCAAATGCTTTTTCTGTACCTATGGAAATGATCATATGGTTTTTGACCTTCATTCTGTTAATATAATGAATCACATATGTTGATTTGCATATGTTCAAATATTCTTGCATGCCTGGGATGAAAATTACTTGATCATCATGAATAATCATTTTTTAAAATTTGTTTTATTGAAATATATTAATTGTACATATTTATGGGGTACAGAGCTATATCCCAATACAATGTACATATTTATGGGGTACAGAGCTATATCCCAATACAATGTGCTTAACATCACTAATCATCAGGAAAATGCAAATCAAAACACAACAAAGTATCATCTCACACTGTTAGAATGGCTATAATCAAAAAGACAAAAAATAATAAGTGTTGGCAAGGATGTGGATGGAGAAAAGGGAAACCTTGCACACTATCAGCAGGAATGTAAATTAGTACAGCTATAATCAAAAACTGTATGAAGGTTCCTCAAAAAATTAAAAATAGCACCCCCACATGATCCAGCAATCCCACTACTGGGTATATATCCAAAGGAAATGAAATTAGTATGTTGAAGAGATATTTGCACTCCCATATTTATTGCAGTACTATTCAGAATAATCAAGATATGAAATCAGCCTAAGTGTTCATCAACATATCGGTGGGTTTTTAAAAATGTGGTACATATACACAATATAATACTATTCAGCCATAAAAAGAAGGAAATTCTGTCATTTGCAACAATATACACGAACCTGGAGGACATTATGTTAAGTGAAATAAGCCAGGGACAAAAGGATACATACCATGATCTCACTCACATGTGGAGTCTAAAAAGGTGATCTCATAGATGTAGAGAGTAGAATAGTGGTTACCAGAGTCTTGGGAGGGGACACAGGAGTTGGGGATGGGGATTGGTTGTTCAATGGTACAAAGTTACAGATAGATAGGAAGAAATCGTTGTTGTGAACACATCTGAAAAAATAAAAAAACAAGAAAATTACATAATGACACACCTTAATTGAGACAATATAGATTCAATATTTCATTTTTTTTCTTTTAACCACTCTCCCCAGTGTTGAGAAACTAAAATCACTAAGCATTCTCTCAATGGCTAATAAAAAGAATATTTGTTCAAAATTCCAACATGAGTTTCCAATCCACATTCTTTTCCTATTAGACGCCATATCTTGTACTATATCATTTACAAGCACAATGTTAAAGTAAAACCACCAAAAATAGTTTTATGCACTAAAGGCACAATTTATGTCAGCTGGGACTAACTATCCAATATTAGAATTGGGGACTCTCAGGCAAATTTCTGGTGAAGCAACTGCTTGTTAAGAGGACTTCACCCTATGAATGCACCTAAGGAGCCTTTTCCTGGAGACAAGCAAGGTGGCAAAGGGAAGTTATTCTTCAAATGAGAGCTACATTATAAGTTTTAATACCCCAAAAGTAATACATCTTCCTCATATGTAGAAGACCCGAGTTCTGGAAGCTAAGACTTGAGAGGATTGAGAATAATTTCTGCCTCTCAGTAGCCCTGTTAGTTCCATCTATAATGTGGAAATAACAATTATTATTTTTTCATCTTATTTCAGTTGGACTTTATAAAGACAGGTAAGTTCAGGCTTAGCACCCCCAGCATACAGGTGCTAAAGAAATACAGAAATGTTTAGGAAAATACAGACAAGGTCCAGAAATAATTATAAATTGTTTAGTTGTTCCCACTTTATGCTTCCAACTGACAATCCACTCTCAGTCACATCCACCATGAGAACTGAGTGGATGAATTGATTGCAGTTCAACCATGATGTCAATATAAATGATTTTCAAAACTGCAACTTGAGTTTTGATTTCTCTCCCAAAGTACACCATCACCTTTTCAATTTCTACCAAGATGAGTTCAAAATCAATCAACTGGAAACCTAAATCATCACCTTCCACTCAAGAAGCATCTTCTAGCAAATAACCTATTTCTTCTAACGGTATGATCATCCTCACTTAACTTCCAAAGTACACCATCACCTTTTCAATTTCTACCAAGATGAGTTCAAAATCAATCAACTGGAAACCTAAATCATCACCTTCCACCCAAGAAGCATCTTCTAGCAAATAACCTATTTCTTCTAACGGTATGATCATCCTCACTTAACTTCTCCAGGCTTCTCTCTTCCCCCAAGCAATCACATACCACCAATTCCTATTAAATGTTGCATGACCATTAGCACATTGCCCTTTCTTTTTATTTTCACCACACCAATGTGGTTCAACCTTCATTACCCCATAAAGAAACAATATCTCAAGAGACAAGCCTCTAAACTTTTTCCTACCCACTTTGTCTCTCCTACACACACCTGCCAGATTTGATCCTGACTACAGAACACAAACACTTCATTCCAGATCCTCACTTCTCACCTGACTCCCATTTTTCCCAACTGACATAAACTGCTTTTCTCCTGGTTTTCTTTCCAGGGCTTCTGTTCCTCATCATATGGCTTTCCCTAGACAACAGCTCACTGTGCAGCACTTAAACCCGCATGACGGGAGCTCTGCGACATGCATCTCCACCAGTTCTGAAATGCCCCCTCTCCACTTCTGCCCACCCACACCATTCCTCAGGGCCCACCGAATGGTCTCCCCTCATACAACTTTTCCTGCTGTCCCTGCTCAGAAGTGATTCATTACTTCTGCATTCGTTCAATATTTACTTAACAAGTGTCTACTGTGTGAATGATATAGCACTTTAGGCACCAAGAGAAGATGAGAAGGAAAAACTTAGAAAAGCCTCTGAAGGTTACAGAGCTTTGAGACAGACATGTCTTGTTCTTAAATTTCTTTCTAAGGTAAGGTAGGAAGTGAGGAGCACCCTAAGAACAGAGCTGCTAAGTGCCACAGAAGCTGAACGGAGGGAGAAAGCCAGTTAGCCAGATGAAGCAGTGGTGACATTTGCATTTAGAAATGAGGGATAGGCAGATTATGAACAGGTGGAGATGGAGGGAAAAGGCATTTTCTATGTAGGAAACCGGACACCAGAGAGCTCTAGTGAATAGCAAAAAGAGCAGAGGCTTTCCTATAAATTCCCTAACACTTATTCTGTCTTATGTATAGAGTTTACCATATTTATAGCCATATTAAGAGTTATGTATGTGCATGTTGTATTTTCCTAAACAAATTGTTTCTAGGAACAATAATAAAATGTAATAAAATTCATTTATGTGTCCCATACTTTACTTAATTGTCCTTACTCTGCCAAAGAAGTATAATAATCCCATTTTACAGATGAGAAAGCAAAATAACTTAGCAAGACCACACGTTTCTTAAGTCATAGAGGTGGCATTTGAACATGAGACTGTCTGATTCAAAAAAGCTGTGCTCTTTTCATTATGTCATGGATCTCACATTTCTGATCATACAAAAATGAATAAAATACAATCCTTATATTTAAGAAAATCTGTGGTCCGGTGGAGGAGAGAAAAATACTCAGCATTTATTCCCCGCAGCCTAACATAATTCACAATGGCAGCTAGCACAGTCTTAGTTCCATCATCTTTTTTAAACCCTCACCCTATCTTGGTGATTACAAAACCATCCCAACTTATCTGTTGCTACAGCTCCAATTCTGCATGCTGCTATTGGAGACAGCTTTCTAGCACAAATAAAAATATGTCTCTTCCATGCTCAACTGCCTTCAGGGACTCTCCACCTGCAGAATTAAGTCCAAATCTCATAGCCCGATTTACAAGTCAAACCTCAGGAGCCTGGTCTATGTGACCTTTTCCAGTGTTGCCTCCTCCACAGCAGCCAACATCTCAGCCAGAATAAGCTACTTCCAACTCCCTGTTTGTGTCTCCAATACTGTCCCCTCATCCTCCTTGTTCCCCTTAGAAAGCTCATCAACACTCTGAGTAAAGTTGAAATACCATTTCCTCTGAGAAGCTCCCTGATCCTGCTCACATTAGTCAGCATACATGACTCTATAGCATAATTATTTGTGAATCTTTATCTCCCACACTGGACCATGAACTCCTTTGAACAAACAACATATAACCAAATGCCAGACCTGTGATATGACTTCAAAAAGTCTTTGTTGAAGGAATTAATAGTGAAATAAATGGCACATTAATCAAAGATTATTAAAACTGAAGACGGAGAGGTTTAACCACAAAAATACAAGACAGGAAATGTGCCGTTGCGTGCACAGGCGTAGTCACAAACAGCTAGAAAGGCAGCCCGGGCTAACATCATAAGACTCAAAATGAGTCTTAAGACTTCTGTAAGACTTAGTGTTTCTTTCTGTAGTAAATCAGCATTCAGCTGATCAGAATAACCTGCAACCCAGGTAACTCTCTAAGCCACGGCTGATGGTCTTTTTAACCGACACTCTGAACACACACTAAGTGGTGACAATTACATTCATCTTACTACAAAGTGAACCCACACTTTTTAGTGATAATTATACTTCACTTACATATATACACACAGAATATGAAGCACATATGGTGGGTTCGATGACAGTTTTCTGTTCTTCATGAGCGATATTTGATGACCTGTAGCTAGTTCCATGTAAATGCTCTTCTCTGGGTACTAAACCGCTTCTTTCCCCTCACTGGTCTGCACTGGGATATCAGCTTCTTGCCTCCCTATTACTGACTTCAGAAATGTCTTAGTCTTTGCTAATGCACTTGTTCAAAGCAATGTCATTAAGTACTTAGTCTATATCCATCAGATACCAAGTAAGGACTTCCTCTCTCCAATAAATGTTTACTTTCTCCATTATGCTTTGCAAAGTGCTAGCACCTACTTTACTAGGTCTAGACAGCTCTGTGCTACCACAGCTGTCTGGTCATCTCTCTAACCCCAAGCGTTCACTGACCGAGCATCCAGCCCAGCCCACATTCTCCCAGACACCTACAACTTTTCTTCATATAGCAACAGGAAGAGACTGAACACCTGTCTGATGGAAAGAATAATTTCCTGCTTAAGATCTGAGCTGAAATCCTTGACATCGAACCTCTAATGATGGTTCTTGGTAAAAGCAGCAGCTGCTGGAGAGCTTTTCCTATGAAGCCATTTCATACCTAATATCGATAGGCTACCCAACCACAACTTAAAACAAAAGAACTGGTGATCAACTTTATGAACCCTCAAATATAAGCACCCTTGAAAAACTGTACAATTTTCAAACCTGAAGTTTTACAGGGTGAAATTGCACAAGGTGGAAAAATGTTGAAGTAACCTCTGTGTTCAAATTTCAGGCTTCTTTCAATATGCAAGATGCAGAAAACGTGATTAGATTTTTTCAAGGAAGACACAGTTCCTGTGGTGTAAGGAGTATTTTAAGATTGATAGGGAAACAGTTTTTGGTAAGGTGAGCATGATTATGATAATTTACCTGGAGGAAAGACTTAGTCACCACTTGATAACTGTCATATATAACCTAAAGAGGATTTTCGTGGAACCTGTGGCTTGGGGTGACACAAATAAGCCAAGACATAACCCTGAATCTCACTCAAGCTATATATTTTTGAATACTAATAATTATATAGGCATAGGGAACGTGCTAGCTATAGGTATAGTTTGGTTATACAAAGGTCATTCCAGTTGCCACTGTTTTCACATCCAATCTTCTTCAGCAAAACCTGACCTGCTGATTGGCAATTTGAGCCAATTAAAGGGGATGGTTGTCAGAAAAACACAATTGCTCATCTCCATAATCAGGTTTCTTAGAAAGAGGGATTTGTTCCACATAGATTTAAATGAGCAGGATTACTCCCTCAAAGGCAAACTGGTATTGACTACATTCTCCCCACACCATCACTTGATTGGATATTGTGGCCCTGGAGTATTCTAGGTGTATTTAAACAATGCATTATACTTAAAATATTTTTTAAATAATAGGAAAAAATACATAAATAATGAATAGAAGCACCCCCAAAAGTATAATGAATGAATCAGTCAATCAGTCAAGGAACCCAATGAATGAATAGTAGAGGGATTTAGAGAATAAATTCATCTTCAACTGAGATTTGAGAAAAGTTTTTCAATTCATTCTTAGCCAAGTTACTTCACCCAAGCTCTTCATTGCACTCAGAAACACTTAATATGATTATGTTATTTGATAAAAAGACTGTGATACAAAGATGGCACCTTTCATTCTACCCAGAGTCAGGTGAATAGGGGAGTCAGAACTGCTAATCAGTTTCTTTTCCACTGCCTACACCAATCCACAAACAAGTAAGAAGGTAAATTTAAATAAAAAGAGTAATGGTGCATTCAAAAGCAAAAAAAAAAAAAAAAGTGTACATAAACTTCTTCAATGATGAATCAGGATTTCCCACATACAGTGTGTTTAAGAATGCATTTGGCTGTAAATATTAGAAAGTCCAACTCACAGAAGCTAAAATAAAGAAAGGCATTTCATTACCTCACATAACAAGAATTCTGGAGGTGAGAGGTTCCAGAACTGGCTCAGGAGACAATGAAGGCAGGAAGCTGGGCCAGTGTCTGTGCCACCATGGACCCTGCACTTGTAGTGGAAAGGCTGTTTCTGCTCCAAGCATCTCCTACTAAGAGCAGTGACCTGAGCAGGACAAAAACCTGGGGTCATCAATTTTGCTACACAAAGGAAATTGGAATTCTGTTAGCAGGAAAGAAGAGGGGATGGCAGTCATAAAGAAGAACCAACAGGGGCAAGGGATACTCTGCCTTCTAAGGGTGCTCTCACAAACCTATTTTTGACATCAATAAACCCCTCATGTCTGACACTACAACCCACCTATTTACACAGCTCTTTGAAAAACCACAACAGAACATCCTTGTCCATCAACCTAGAAGAAAAAGAAGAGATATAACTTATCAATATGATGTTTTTTTACATCAAAGATAATAATGCTAGGAAGCAGTAGCAAATTCAAAATCAGTGGCAGGAGGGCTTGGTCATGGGAGATGCTGTAAAGTTATAGTTCACTGAAGGGACAACATTGCTTCTAGGAGGACTATATTCATTTCATTGATTTTGGCCCTGACCGGGTGACTTGTTTTGGCCGATGGGATGTTAGCAAACATGAGGCAAACAGAGGCTAGTAACAGTCAGCCAAGCAATTGGCTTGCTCTTCTTGCCTCTGACGTTGACCTTAAAAGAACATGTATGGACTAGCCCTTTGGTCCCTGCAGCTCCAAGAGAGACACTTGGAGCCTAGCCAAGCTGCCTTCAGTGAGCTTGCCTACATTTTCAGACCCAACACATCGACACATGAACAAGCCGAGCTGAACTTAGCCTAGATTAGCCAAATCACATGTATGTAATATTAAATGATTATTGTTTTAAACCACTGAATGGTGGGGACAGTTAGTTAAGCAGCAAATATTTCTCTGGGTAAAACTAACTTTATACCACATTTTTGCTATTGTGCTTAGAGAGTTGCTATGAGCACATTCATCCATTCATGCAATGGTCTTTATTTAAGACATATTTCCCGAGCACTTACCATTTGCTAGGACTGTGCTATGCATGACATTATTGTAGTAAACAAATAGGCACAATCCTGAGTCTACGCATGTATCTAGGATCACTGGCTTAAGTTGGAAAACAGATTCTTTGAATAGTTCCTGTGGGCAAATATTGCCAAGCATTTCAAACACCAATTAAAAGACAAGAAAACAAATATAAAAAGCATAATATATTCCTTCCTTTTCCTTGCACAGAATGTAGTGTAACAGCAAATTCTTCTCATTGAGCACTTTGTACCTCCAAAGACAGTAAATATGTTTTGCCTCTCAAGTGAATTTGAGGAGGATAGTTGCTCTGAGTGAACAAAAGCAAACAACTTTAGCAAATACCTAAAACAAGGTGAATAGTTAATTTTTAAAAATGTAGAATCAGAATAAAATCATCAGAATCTTATTTTTTGTAATATATTTTAATAAAATATTTTCCATACATTTTCTTTTAAAGAATAGTTTAGTTTCAGTACTGGCATGGCAAATTGAGTTAATAGGCATTCCATTCCCCTCTAGCTACAACCCATAGATGCAATAAAATTCCACATGCTATATTACAGATATTAAAAATTATATTTAAATACCTAGGCAAGCTGAAAAAGAAGGGATGTCCTTCAGATATAGGAATGAAGGGGGAACTCGAAGCCAGAGCAAATTTTATCAAAAGCTCAGGTGCATTTTAAAGCCAGGCATGATCTTACAAATTGTTGGACTGCAGTTTTAATGCCAATGCAAGGACAAGAAATGTAATTTTGGCAGGGAAGATGAGACGGAGACCTTTTCATAAAGCCAGGATCCTTAAAGGCCTACCCAGTTAGTAAAGAAAACTAGAAAAACGCTGCCTAATGGTCTAAAACACAGTAAGGAATATTGCTGTATGTCCCTGTCTCTGGGAAGGAAAAAAAAAAATCATAAATGAGATTTCCATTAAAAAAAAAAAGAAATTATACTAATAAAAGCCAAAAGACATTAAAATAATATCTTCAAATAGTTGGTGAAAATAATTTTCAAGTTAGAATTCTATTGCCAACAAAACTAATTTTCAAAGGAACAAGAAATAAGGACACTTTAAGAAAGATTTTGCTGTTTATAGACAAGCCACAAAAAACAAACAAAAGATCAAAGGATGTATTTCTATTAAAAAGGAATTAAACTCAGAAAGAAGGAGTGTTACACAAGGAAAATGGTATGTCTGGGAATTGTAAAAATGTACGTGAATCTAAAGAAAGAATAACTCTTAAAATCCAGGAATACCATTTATAATAATCATCAATTATGTTGAAGGCATTATAAACAAGGTGAAAGTAAAATATTGAACAACAATAACATAAAAGATATCAGTAGTTGATTAGAATTAAAATATTCTGAAAACATTGTTGTTCAATAGGAGGGTAGAAATATTCACTGTTTCAGGTATTATTAAATCAACTGTGCATGGTAGAAGACAGTTACAAGGCAATTAAGGGCATTTACAAGAAGAATAGGCGTTAAATGTACAACTTTCAAATTAAAAGAAGGGGATAAATAGAAAAAAAAAGCAATGACAAAAACATCAATATAATTAAAGATAGAAAGAAGAAAAGGGAACAAGGAAAGCATGATAAATATAAAACACAAAATAAGATCTTATAAATTAATATCTCCAAAAATCAATAATCACACTAAATGTAAAAGGATTAAACTTCCTTGTTGAAAGATGTAATAGTCAGATTAGAATAAAATTTTAAAAATAAAAGTCACAATTGGGATCTATTTACAAAAGAAATGCCATGAGACACAAATATCAAATATAAGTAATGAAATGTGTGTGTGTGTGTGTGTGTGTGTGTGTGTGTGTGTGTATGTGTATAAAATCCTGGATATTTATGCATATAACAGGCACTCAAAACATAAAAAGTTAAAATTTCCTGATTGTAAGAACAGGAAAAATCAACCATCATACCAGGGTTTTTTAAAAAATATATATCTTCTAAAAATATGTAGATTGGGTATTCAAGAAACAAATATAGATGAAGAGGATTTGAAAAACACTAAACATACATAGAATCCTACACCTAACAATTAGTGAACATACATTATTTTTTAGACATAAATGGAATATCTTTAAAAATTAACCATGTTCTAGGCCATAAAGGAAGTATCAATAAATAAAAATGAATTAATTTCCCTAAGGACATATGATGTGGAGCATTCTTTCACACGCTTATTTCCCATTTATTTATCTTCTTTGGTCAAGTGTCTGTTAAGGTCTTGGCCCATTTTCAGTCAGTTGATTGTTGTGGTACTGAGGAGTTTTAAGAGTTCTTTCCATATTTTAGACAGCAGCTCTTTATCAGATATGCCTTTTGTAAATATTTTCTCCCAGTCTGTGGCTTGTCTTTTCATTCTCTTTACAGTGTCTTCTGCAGTGTACAGCAGAAAATTTTAATTTTAGTGAAATCCAGTTTATTTATTTTTTCTTTCATTGATTATGCCTTTAGTATGGTATCTAAAAAATCCTTGCTAAACCCAAGATCATCTGGATTATTTTTGTGTTATTTTCTAGGAGTCTTATAGTTTTGCATTTCACATTTAGGTCTGTGATCCATCTTGGTTAATCTTTGTGAAGGGTGTAAAGGCTGTGTCTAGATACATTTTTTTCTTTTCTTTCTTTCTTTTTTTTTTTTTTGGCATATGGATGTCAAAAGTATCTTTTCTTCACTGGATTGCCTTTGACCATTTGTCAAAGATCAGTTGACTATATTTACATAAGTCTTTTTCTGGGCTCTCTATTTGGTTCCATCAACCTGTCTATTCTTTCTTAATACCACACTATCTTGATTACTGTAGTTTTATAGTAAGTCTTGAAGTCAAGCAGTGTTAGTTCTCCAACTTTGTTCTTCTCTTTTAATATTGTATTAGCTATTCTGGGTGCTTTGTCATTCCACATAAACTTTAAAATCAAGAAATATGTCATCAGGAAAATGCAAATTAAAGCAACAATAAGATAACACTACACACCTACTAGAGTGGCCAAAATTCAGAGCACTGGAAACATCAAATGCTGGCAAAGATGTGGAGCAAGAGGGTCTCTAATTCACTGATGGTGGGAATGCAAAATGGTACAGATACTTTGGAAGACAATTTGGTAGTTTCTTAGAAAACTAAACATATTAGTACTGTATAATTCAGCAATCACATTCCTTGGTGTTGACCCAAAGGAGCTGAAAATTTATGTCCATACAAAAACCTGCACACATATGTTTACAGAAGTTTATTTATAATTGCCAAAACTTGGAAGCAACCAATGTGCCCTTCAGTAGATGAATGGTTAAATAAACTGGAATAAATCCAGAAGATGGAATATTATTTAACGCTAAAAAGAAATGAGTAATCAAGTCACAAAAAGATAAGAAGGAACCTTAAATGCATATTACTAAGTTAAAGAAGCCAGTCTGAAAAGGCTACGTATTGTCTAAGTCCAACCATATGACATGCTAGAAAAGGCAAAACTATAGAGTTAAAAGATCAGTGGTTTCAGGGGTTTCGGGGGAAAGGAGAGACAAATAGGCAGAGCACAGAGGATTTTTAGGGTAATGAAACTACTCTGTATCATACTATAATGTTGGAGACATGTCATTATGCATTTGTCCAAACCCATAAAATGAACAACAGCAAGAGTGAACCCTAATGTAAACTATGGACTTCGGGTGATAATGATATGGTAATGTAGGTTCATCAGTTGTAACAAATGCATCCCTCTACTGGGGGATGTTGATAATGGGGGAGGCTACTCATGTGCGGGGGCAGGGGATATGGGAACTCTCTGTACCTTCCACTCAATTTTGCTGTATACCTAAAACTGCTCTAAAAAATAAAGTTTACTAAAAGAAAAGAATCTATATCACATGGATAATATTCTCTAGCAGCAATATCAACAGTGATATCAATAGCAAAAAATAATTTAAATAAACAACCATTTTTAGAGTAAAAAATATTCTAAGTAATTCATTGGTTACAAAAATAATAGAAAATGAAAGATACTTACCACTGAGTATTACAAATAAGAATATTTGGCTTGCACAGTCTGTGGAAACCACCCAGGGGACACAGTAGAGGTGCTTTTAAGTGTACAAACACTTTGCAAATTTATGTTTTAGGATCTAGGACTTAATTTCCATGACTGAGAATTATTGTACAATAAATAGTCTAACCAAAGAAATTTTTTAAAAAATCAATAGATTCAGCAAATGCCCGGAGAGAAGAGAATGAGCAAATCCAAGACAAAAAGTCTGGCAAAAACCTCTCATATATTTGTAGCCAAATGCAATCTCAGCTTTTAGATAAAGCAGACTTCTAAATGAATGCACATTCTTACAGGGAAATGTGGTTACCTACACCCTCAATCCCATTTCAGTTCTGTTAAACAAACATTTATTAAGGATCTATGATATGCACAACACCAAAATAGGAAATTGGCGCACATAAATAAATAAAATACAGTGGCTGTCCTCAAAGAGCTTTTAGACTACTGAGAGAGAAAAGCACAAAAACATATCCATCGAATAAAATGCGGTAAGTGCAGAGGTTTGCCCTGGTGTTACAGGACAACAGAGGACAGATACTTTAGTCCAAACGGGGGTTCAAGAAGGGCTTTTAAAAGAAAAGGTCATGCTAATTTCCTAAGACATCAAATTGTTTTTCTTGTGTATGACCTAACCCTCACAATTAAGGAAAATATACTAAAGAATTTAAATGTCTCTTAATTTTTCTGAAATATCTAAAACAAGCTCACAAGTAATCCATCAACTTCTCAGTTGCATTGCTCAAGGCAATCCAAAAAAAGAAAAGAAAATATAGTTGCCTACATTAGCAGCCATAGCAGGAATAAAGACTAAACTGAGGCTTTTCTTGCAAGATCTTTGCTAAATCTCAGTGAAGCTTTTAGAAACAGCCCCTTAGGGTAAGCACCAGCATATGACAGCACAATATTACTTTTATTAATTCCAACCTAAAAATTAGCATTCCCGCCATCAGACTGGAAAGACAGGAATGCAGGTTAACATTATTATGTCTATTTGCACCTGCCCTCTCGGTATAAGCACAATACAAGGTACTTGGAGAGGACAGACATTGATCAGGAATAACATGGTCCAGTTTCGTGGGATTGATTGTTACAAGGCAAAAAGAAGGTGACTAAGTTATTTGAAATTTTTTATTTAACCACATGTAATTTGAAAAGCAAAACTGATTAAACTTAAGTAAATTTTCAGTGTCTTATGTCATTCATATCTGTCCATAAAATGAAAAATTAAAAATAAGGAAAGCACCAGACAACACTTTGTTTAACAGATGTCAGGCACTTTCCTGCCATGAGATTCTCCTGGGATATTTTCAATTCTGAAAATGTATGTGGCACGTTGGAAAAAAAAATCTCACCTAACCCAGCAATATTTTCAGAGGCCAAGTCTTGCTCAACTGGACCATCTGGTGCAATTGGTGTTTTAACAGCTGCTGCTCTATAAAGGGCTTCTCCGTTACCCATTCTGCAGAGTTTCTGGCTTTCTCCAGTTTATTTCCTCTCAGGCTTTTCTTCTTTGAAGACTGGTGTTTGTGTAACTCTAGTGCCCAGTTAATTGTATTTATTTTAGGTATTTTCTACTTTGTATGTGTTAGGCTGGCTTGAAAGAGATCATGCTGGTTTCGGGGCCTAGTTACAAAATTTTCAAGGTAGTTATCCCACTTTGAAATACATATAAGTATGTGTGTATGTGTGCACATGCATGTGTTTTAGCAAATAATAAGTCCCTCAGAGTGTGTTTTGTTTGTTTTCCAGAATACAAGGGCTTTCAGAGTTTGGTTAATTTTCATGCCAAGAGCTCTGTGGAGTCAAGAGGCAGCACCTCCTCTGGGAAGCCGATGGAATTCTCTCCAGGGGTGTTCAGTGAAAGACAAAATAAAGAAATGTACAGAGCACAGAAACTCACCAGCACCCTGAAAAACCAGACTCAGGAATTTGCCACTTGTTTCTTAGAATTTAGATTGACCTGGTCTTTGGGGGTTTTCTGTTTCTTTGTTTAGATGTTCTTTTGCAATTATATAAAGTTAGGTCTGATGTGGCATGTCTTCCCTTGGATTTCAAGCATGGTCATCCCTGTTACTTTAAACACAGGTCGATTCTCCCATTGATTAGGGAAAAGAGGGAAGCGTCTATTTTTCTCGTGGCAGTATGATGTTAGGTTCTATTTCTATAGATAGAGTGGAGGAATGGGAAAATCAAAGGCCAAAAGGTATATTTAAGTATCTCTGAAATGTGAACTTAGTGTTAGAAGAGGTTTCGATACCACAGCAAACAGATTTCAGTGAGAATTTTTCTTCTATGGCCTAAGTCAGCTCCCAGCTGTTATTTCTTCTTGAAGAACTGTCCAGTCCAATGCCTCCTAAGTAGATGTCATGGAATCAGAAACACACCATATATACAAGGAGCCTTCAAAAAGTTCATGAAAAGATAAGAATTATCTTTTAATTCTATTTTTCCATGAACATTTTGACATATGCTCGCACGACAACATACTGGTATCTTAAGGAAAGGAAGCATGCTAAAATGCTACTCTTTCTTTTAGCTGGGCTCATAACTTCTGATCTAGCTTATTTTAAAGTAAAGGAGGGGGACTTCATTAATTTGAACTCTATAATTACAAGCTCTAGTGTTACAAATAAACTACTTAAAAATATTTAATTTTAATATCCAGACCACTTAGCAAATAACCTTTATAATGGAATTTAGTTAAAAATGCTAAATAGCATGATATATGTGAGGTTCTGATGTTAAAGAATATGTCAAAATAGCAGGTTCATTATCACTCCACTTGGAGTAACAGAATTTTCGTGCATGGGTAGGAAGACAAGCAGTGAGGGGAAGGGAAGGATTATAGGATTGTTGAAGGACAAGAGCAGTAAAGTGCAAGAGAAAGAACTGTGTTGGCTGTTTGAAGGCCTTGCCATGCGAGGTATGGGGGGTGGGATGTACATATCATTAGAGACAGACATGCATTTGTAGAGGCCCAATACACAGGAGACTATATAATGGTCTCCATTGAGCTTTGGAGTTAAAAAGCCAAAGGTCTGAACTCAGACCCAGTCATTTCCAGCTACAAAGCTGGGCCAGTCACATAACTTCCTGGAGTTTCCTCATGTGAAACACAGGAGACGTGCATTTTTTCTTTGAAGCTTTGTCAGGAGGATTAAATAACATAACTGGAAAACAGGCAAGCACAATGTAGCACAGAGCAGGTACTCACTACATATAGACTATGCCCTACTTCTCACCTTCGCCACTTGCACCAAATCTAAAAGTTTGGAAATTTTGTCACCTGAAATAGCAAACTCCATAACCATGGGTACAGTTTTACAGCAAGCTATACAGTGTCTAACAGTCACCCAGCTGTCACCTTCATCACCTCTTTTAATAAAACTATGGTGAAGGGCCAGCCCGGTGGCGCAGCCTGGGAGCGCGGAGGCGCTCCCGCTGAGGGGTCGGATCCCACATCCACACCCGCTCCCGCTCACTAAGCAAGCTATACAGTGTCTAACAGTCACCCAGCTGTCACCTTCATCACCTCTTTTAATAAAACTATGGTGAAGGGCCAGCCCGGTGGCGCAGCCTGGGAGCGCGGAGGCGCTCCCGCTGAGGGTTCGGATCCCATGTGGAGACCAGTTCCCGCTCACTGGCTGAGCGTGGTGTGGGCGCAACACCGAGGGTTGCGATTCCGTTACCAGTCAGTAAAAAAGACAAAAAGGAAAAAAAAAAAAGCTATGGTGAACCAATCCCTTGCTAAGAATTATGTAAGTTAATTACGTACAGTGCCTCTAATCAGTGTTACTGATTATACAAGGTTTCTGGAAAGTGGAAGGACTGTGAGTGCACAGAGCTAAGATCGGTTCAGTGCAGTGGAAGGACAACTGTGACATCTAAAGGCAGACGGCCAGGTTGAAACACTGCATCAGCTCAGAAACACACACAAAGCTGTCGTGCAAATGGCAAATGCCATTACTACGTACTGGAATAAGGACTAAATATTCTTTTCTGCTATTTCTTTTATTGAACTTTCCTATTCCGTTCAGATCCCTTTTGCAATAAAACCAAGAATTCTTTCTGAAAAGTAAATGTGTCCTTTCATTTATCACCACTTTCTGTTTGTTTTTTTCTGAATTTCACTGTCGAGAAGTCTGCAGTACCACAAACCTTTGACTAGTGTGCTACCTTGATTAAGGCACAAAACGTTAAAAGCAAATTACTATAAAAGTATGAAACAATTTGCACTTAATGTTTCAGTCATATCTGTAAAAATATGACTTAAATATAGTTTTATTAATAATACATATTTTAATTAAACGGCTGGAGGTGCATCTAGCAGGAAAAAATTGAATCTTCTCTGGATTTCACATACTGGTATGATTCATGGGCAGTAAATATGCAAAGCTTTATGCCCATAAGGCAATCAAACTCCAAAGCTTATATGCATGTTTTTATCTAAAAGAATGAAATCTAGTAAGGGCTAGAAAAAATAGTAACAACAGACTGCCAGAGCAGTGTAATGAATTAGAGCTAGCCAACAGTATCCTTTTGCATGTAGTAAAATCATCCTTTCAGCTACAATTACATCCACTCCAACATTTATTATTATTTCCATTAGTGTAATGATACAAGAAAATTTGTATATGTACTTTTACATATTGAAGAACTTCACAAATATTAACAATAAAATCCTGGGATATGATTGACCACCTGTGCAGAGCAGGAAATGCTTTCCATTGCAGACAGTTCAGGTGTTGCTTAAACCCACGACCCCATTTTATTCCTGTTGCTTCCCTGACATTTGCCTAGAGTATCAGTTTGCTGGGGCTGTCATAACGACGCACCAAAGATTGGGTGGTTAAAACAACACAAGTTTATTTTCTCACAATTCTAGAGGCTGGAAGTCCAAGATCAAGGTGTCAGCAGCATTGGTTTCTTCTGAGGCATTTCCCCTTGGCTTGTAAATGGCATCTTCTCTCATTGTCTTCACACGGTCCTCCCTCTGTGTATATCTGTGTCCCACTTTCCTCTTTGTATAAGGATACCATTCATATTGGATTAGGGCCTCACCCAAATGACCTCATTTTAACTTAATTATCTATTTAAAGACCCTATCTCCAAATACAGGCACATTCTGAGGTACTGGGAGTTAGGACTTCAACATATGAATTTTGATGACACAAATCAGCCTATAATATCTGGAGATTATTTTTAAGTTGCATAAGTTTATATTATCTGCCTCTATGTCACTTGGCATAGCATTTTGCCAAAAAGAAGAGCCTGCTAAATTCATAAGACAATGCAGACTAAACTGAAAAGCTAAGGTTTTTATTCATTTATCTTTAATTTTAACTTCTGAAAAATTATCTTAGTTGTATTTATAGTCATCACTTTAAAACATCTGAAAAATTAAAAATGAAAAGTTGATTACTAGTTATACTACTAGTTAATAGTGAGGAAACATCAGTCCTCCTAACTTTACCCAACTGTGACTCAGGAACCACACATATCATGCGTCACTGAAGCCACACATGGCAGGGATAAAGCAAGCTTGGCATTGCCTTTCCCAAGGTGACCAGGTGATCTGGAAAGTATCTTTAGAGCTCTAATGTTAGATGCATACATATTTATACTTGTGTTATCTTCCTGATGAATTGTTTCTTTTATCATCATAAACCATCTCTCTTTACCTCTAATACTCTTAATCTTGAAATCTATTTAATCTAAGATTTTAAAAAGCCACTCCAACCTTGATATGCTTATTAGTTTCATGGTATATGTTCTTCCATCATTCAATTTATGTTCAACCTATTTGTGTCTTCATGTTTATTGTGTGTTGGAGGAAAATGAAGGAGAACATATATTAAAGATGGAGTCACTATTGCTACACAGGACTGAGCCTATGTCAGCAAGGATGCTAAAGACTGTCAGCAAGAATTCACAAGGCTTTAATGCAAACCAGACTTCCTAGGGGGTTGCCTAGGAGATGGGGAGGGATGGGAGAGGTTTACAGCTGGTTAAAACATATATAATGCATCCTTGCAGAGAATAAAGTTACTTAGAATGTGTTCTAAGTCCCAGTAATGTGTTGCTGGTTTCTGGTCACCCACCTCCCTAGGTGGCAGCCCCAATCTCAGGTGCATACTGAGCAACTCACCTTGCTGCACTCTCTTGGCAGGGCTATGCGTAGCCCTGCTTCTTGAGGGACTCTTTGGTCTGCACTAGTTTCCCGGGGCCAAAAGAAAGTATATGGTAGAGTTTTGCTTTTTCATCCACTCTGTCAATCTCTGCATTTTAATTTTAGTGTTTCAGCCATTGACCCTTAATGTAACTACTGATATGGTTGAACTTAGGTCTACCATTTTGTTACTTGTTTTCTGTTTGTTCCTCTGTATTTTGTTTCTGTGTTCTTCTTTCAATGCCTTCTTTTCATTATTTGAATATTTTCAGTATTCCATTTTAATTTAACTATTAGCTTTTCAGCTATATCTCTTTGTATTTCATTTAGGTGTTTCTCTAAAGATTATAACATATATACCTAAACTCTCAGAGTCTACATACAGTTAATATTGTACCACTCTCTGAAAAATGGAAAAGTCTCGAAATCAAAGTTCCTTTACCACGCCACTGACTAAAGTTCATGTTATAGTTGCCATGTGTACTGTATCGGCAAACATTGAAAACCCCACCCAATGATGTTATAATTTTTGCTTTAATTAGTCATGTGTATTTTAAAGAATTAAGAGGCAAAATAATAGTCATTTGTAATTATCCAGCTATGTACCATCCCTGTTGGTCTTCTCTCATTCCTATAGACCCACTTACCCTCTTGTACTATCTTCTTTCAACCTGAAAAACATCTTTTATTGTATTGAGATAATTTCCTTCTATACCTAATTTGCTGAGAGTCTTAATCATGAAGAAATGTTGAATTTTGTCAAATGCCTTTTCTGCATCAATTGAGATAATCATATGGTTTTCATCCTCAGTTTTGTTGATGTGCTATATCAAATTTATTGACTTGTGTATGTTGAACCAACCTTGCATCCCTGTGATGAATCCCACTTGATCATGGAGTATAATTTTTTGATGTGTTGCTGTAATCTGATTGCTAGTATTCTGTTGAGGATTTTTGCATATATGTTCATCAAGGATATCGGCCTGTAGTTTTATTTTTTGTTGTATCTTTATCTGGTATTTGTATCAGGGTGATGCTGGCCTCATAGAATTAGTTTGGGACAACGGCTTCTGTTTCAATTCTTTGGAAAAGTTTGAAGAGAAGTGGTATTAATTCTTCTATAAAGGTTTGGTAGAATTCAGCTGTAAAGCCATCCAGTCCTGGGCTTTTCTTTGTTAGAAGGTTTCCAATTACTGCTTAAATCTCATTGCTTGTTATTGGTCTGTTCAGGTTCTCTATTTCTTCTTGGTGTGCAGTCCTGGTAGTTTGTGTGTGTCCAGAAATTTATCCTCTAGGTTTTCATATTTGTTGTTGTACAGTTGTTTATAATAATCTCTAATGATTCTTCATATTTCTGTGGTATTGGTAGTAATGTCTCCCTTTTCCTTTCTTATTTTTGTTATTTAGGTCTTCTTTTCTTTGTTAATCTAGCTAATGGTTTGTTTATTTTATTTATCTTCTTAAAAAACCAATGTTTTGTTTCATTGATCTTCTGTATTGTTTGGGGGGTCTCTATTTCATTTAGTTCTGCCCTGATCTTGATTATTTCTTTCCATCTACAGTGAAAGCCATTAAAAGCCATTTATGACAAATAAATCACTAATATCATCCTGATATTGATATTAAAAACAGGAACAAGACAAGGATGCCTATTCTCACCACTCCTATGTAACATAGTATTGGAAGTACTAGTCAGAGCAATCAGGCAAGAGAAAGAAACAAAAGACATCCAGATGGGAGAGGATGAAGTCAAACTGTCCTGTTTGCTGATGACATGAACTTATATAGAGAAAAACCTATAGACTCTACCAAAAAACTTTTACAGCTGATTAACAATTTTGGTAATGTTGCAGGATATAAAATCAATACTTAAAAATCAACAGCATTTTTATACTCCAAGAACAAACAAGCAGAAAATGAAATCAAGAAAACAAGCCCATTTACAATAGTCACCAAAAAAAAATAAAATACCTAGGTATCGATTTAACCAAGGAGGTAAAAGATCACTACAATGAGAACTACAAAACACTACTGAGAGAAATTAAAGGGGACACAAAAAGGTGGAAAGACATACCATGCTCTTGGATTGGAAGAATTAACATTGTGAAAATGTCCATTCTACCCAAAGCAATCTACAGATTCAATGCAATCCCTATCAAAACACCAATGACATTATTAATAGAAATGGAAAAAGCAATCCAAACATTCATATGGAACAAAAGACTCTGAATAGCCAAAGCAATCCTGAGCAAAAAAATAATAAATAAATAAAGACAGAGGCATAACACTAACCCAACTTCAAATTATATTACAAGGCTATTATAACCAAAACAGCATGTACTGGCATTTAAACAGACACTCAGATCGATGGAACAGAATAGAAAACCCAGGAATCAACCCACTTACTTACAGCCAACAGATCTTTGACATAGGTAGAAAGAATATACATTGGGGAAAAGACTCCCTCTTCAATAAATGGAGCTGGGAAAATTGGACATCCATATGCAAAAAAATGTAACTGGACCTGTACCTCTCACCATATACCCAAATCAAATCAAAATGGATTAAAGACTAAAATATAAGGCATGAAACCATAAAATTACTAAAGGAAAATATAGGGGAAACACTCCAGATAATAGGACTGGGCAAAGACTTTATGAATAAGACCCCAAAAGCACAAGAAACAAAAGAAAAAAAAATAAACAAATGGGATTATATTAAACTAAAAAGCTTCTGCACAGCAAAGGAAACAATCAACAGAATGGAAAGACAACCTACAGAATGGGAGAAAATATTTGCAAACTATACATCCAGTAAGGGATTAATATCCAGAATATACAAAGAACTCAAACAACTATACAGTAAGAAAACAAATAATCCAATTAAAAAATGGGCAAAGGAGATGAATAGACATTTTTCAAAGGAAGATATACAAATGGCCAACAGATACATGAAAAAAAATGCTCAGTATCATTAATTATCAGAGGAATGCAAATCAAAACCAAATAAAATCACATTGAGATATCATCTCACCCCAGTTAGACTGGCCATTATTAACAAGACCAAGAATAATAAATGCTGGCAAGGATGTGAGGAAAGGGGAACTCTTTCCCTGCATTCTCACTGTTCGTGGGACTGTAAACTAGTACAGCCATTATGGAAAAATGTATGGTTGTTTCTCAAACAACTACAGACACAGCTACTATATGATCCACCAATCCCACTGCTGGGTATATACCCAGAGGAATGGAAATCATCATGTCAGAGGGATACTTCTACTCCCATGTTCATTGCAGCTCTATTTACAACAGCCAAAATATGGAACCAACCTAAGTGTCCACCAACAGACAACTGGATAAAGAAAATGTGGTATATATAAACAATTGAATACTATTCATCCATAAAAAAGAATGAAATACTGCCATTTGCAGCAACACAGACAAGTCTGGAGAAAATTAGTTTAAATGAAATAAGTCAGACAAAGAAACAGAAATACCACATGTTCTCACTCAACTGGCTGCTAGGAAGAAAGGAAGGGAAGAAGGAAGGAATGAAGGAAAGAAAGAAGGAAAGGGGGGGGAGAGCGAATGAGAGAGAGAGAGAGAGAAAGTACCACAACAGTACATTGAACTTTCAGAAGAAGAGAACAAACCTATGGATGCTAGAGATGGGGGGGACGGAGGGAGAGAGGGTGTTTGGAAAGTGATAGGTTGGGCAAAGAGCATAAAGAAACATCATGATTTGTAAAAATGAATAATAAACAAAAAAAATTTTTTTAGAAGAATCACCTGGAGAAAAAAAACCAAAAACATCTTTTGGCATATTCTATAGAGCAGGTATGCTGGAGACTAACTTCCCTAGTCTCCTTCACCTCAAAATGTCTTTATTTTATTTTAAATTCTGAAAGATACTTCATGGAACTTAGAATTTTTGATTAACAGTTCTTTTCTTTTAACACTTTAATAATGATGTTCCATTGTCCCCTGGCCTCCATAGATTTGGATACGAAATCCATAATTTAAATCACTGTCCTCCCCACCAGCACTCTTCCGCCTCAGGATGGGGAGACTGCTGCTGAGTCCTGCTAAAGTTTCTTTTTGTCACTATGTTCATTAAAAAGAAATTAAATCCAAGGCTTTATTCCCACTCTCTCAAAGCCTAGAGCATAACAAAGAGCTTATTCTACAGAAATTAAAAGCACAGAAGTTACAAAAATACCAATTTATGGTTTTTAATGTTTCCTAGATCAAGGAAAGTAAAATGCTGCCCCCATGGAAATTAATTCAATTTTAATTCTATTTATATTAATAGTCTATTTTTCTCAGGAAAGAAAGATAACACTTCTGGAAGGGAAGTCTCTAAAAACCGTCTCCTTTTCTCCCTCCCTGACTATAACAGAAGGTACCAAGTTGATCTTGGTTAACAAAATGTGAAATTCCTTCAGATTTCCCTGACTCCACTAACTAGGGTACAAACCCCTGTAGTGAATTCTTCTAACACCATATCCTCTTCTGCTTACAACTTATCACAGCTAACATTGAACTTGTATTTGTGTGATTCTTTCATCCATGTCTGTTCTCTCTCCTAGACTGTACGTCCCATGTGGCCAGAGACTGCATTTTCTTTCTTATCATTGCATCTCCAGTGCCAGGCACAGTAGCGGTACATTGTAGATGATTGTTAATTTATCCAACAATTATCTCTATGTGAACTAGCTAATTAATGTCCATGTCTCCACCTTGAGAATTTAATGGATACATTAGAAGTTTAATCACTGAGCAGCTAAACTCTCCAGTATCACAGCCAGTGAAGAGCACCCACATGCACGCTTTAGAGCCTAGCAACATACTGCATACATTAGGTGATCAATTAATTCTTGATGAGCAATTGGATGTTTGATAGATTGACTGATCAACCCTGAGCCATCAAAGGGAAACTTACAATCTTCAAGGCCTCCTTTGTTGTTTAATCCTAGGAAATAAAGGCTGGGCTTGTTGGCCCCAACAGCTTTCTCTAAACATGAATCAATTCCCAGTCTCTGAGATCTCAGCAGAGACAACAAGGCCCTGGGATCTGGAGTGCTGAGGTTCCAGGAACCAGGTTCCAGGGGGCTATCCTGTGGTGTAGAATCCATAAGGTAGCCCCCAGTGCTTCTCCATTACCCCAGGAGAGTCTTTCAGTCCATTTCTCAGAGTTTCTATAAATCTCTAGCACTGGCCTAGATTTAGGAGATAATGTGCGAAAATCCTGAACCAGAAATGTAAGTAAAGATCCAGGTTCTGGCTTTGCTTCAGTCATTTAGTAACACTGTGACCCTGGACAAATCACTCAACCTTCTTTACACTTTAATATCTTTACTGGTAAAATGCAGTGAATAATACTTTCCTTGATCATTCATAGGGTTGCTATGAGAGAATACCTGTATAAAATGGACTGAATAAGCAGAATGCTTGCAATGTAAACCAAAAGCATTTTCTTTGTCTCTTTTGTTTTTAATCTACCTCTTTTAAACTGTTCAATGGACTCAACATAGGTAGCTTGTCCTCTGTTACTCAATGAAAACTTGGGCAAGACCTACGACTTTGCAGGTCACTCCTACTTAATACAAAGTCTTGCAGATACTTAAACTCATAACCAAATGTCAACTTACTAATTAAAATTTTTTCCAGTCCTATATATTAATCAAAACATGGAACTTGGTTTAGAATTAAAAATCTTTTCCTTTCCCCAACATGACCCTGATGCACACAGGTCCTTGCAGTGGTAGAGAGGTATGTGGTATTCCTGTTCTCTTTCGCTATCTGCGGTATCCACTTTTTCCTAACTGGAGCTGATTGCACGTATCTTACCTGCCTCCCTTGAAAGAGGGTGTATAGCTTCTCTCTCTGCCTTACTTACCTCCTCCTCTTCTTCTCCTCTCTTACTTACTTCCTCCCCCATTTCTTCTATATCTCTTGCTTATCTCCTCTGAAACTTGCCAGACCTGTTTCTGAAAGAGAGAAAGAAAAAATAAACGGGGATAGGATAGTTACTGTTTGACTGGTACTGTCTGTGATGGCCTCTTCACGTCTGGGCCCTGATAGTAATGAAAGGACACTTTTTTCCCATATAGGGCACTTTCACACATTCTACAGAGATTCCCAAACATTGGGTACCTGTCCTGAAGTTCTCTAGACAAAGATCGTGCATTTTAATCCTCCAGCTGCTGTGCTCCCTCAGTCCCCAGTATGCTGGCTGGTACATGCCAAACAAATTTTCTCCATTGGAATCCCATTACTTTTCTGTAGAGGTCCTCTTGAGCAGAATTTTCTAAACTTTCTATCAAGGATATTAGTGATCATTCCCAAAGCAGAGAGAGTGATATGATGAACTCCCATGTACTGATCATCTAGCATCAACAATTAACATTTTTCTACGAACTTTTTTTTGTGGGGATATTTTAAAGGAAATCCCAGATTGTTTTGTGTTTCACTAGGTAGAATTAAACCTGGCTCCCCAATTAAAAAATGGGCAAAGGAGCTGAATAGGCATTTAGCAAAGGAAGATATACGAATGGCCAACAGACACATGAAAATATGCCAACATCACTCAGCATTTGGGAAATGCAAATCAAAACCACACTGAGATGCCATCTCACTCCAGTTAAGATGGCTAATATCCAAAAGACTGAGAATGACAAATGCTGGTGAGGTTGCAGAGAAAAAGGAACCCTCGTACACTGTTTGTGGGACTGCAATGTGGTGCAGCCTCTATGGAAAATGGTGTGGAGGTTCCTCAAACAATTGCAGATAGATCTACCATATGACCCAGCTATCCCACTGCTGGGAATACACCCAGAGGAATGGAAATCATCATGTCAAAGGGATACTTGTACCCCAATGTTTATTGCAGCACTATTTAAAATAGCCAAGAGTTGGAACCAGCTCAAATGTCCATCATCAGATGAGTGGATATGGAAAATGTGGTATATCTACACAATGGAATACTACTCTGCTATAAAAAAGAATGAAATACTGCCATTCGCAGCAACATGGATGGACTTAGAAAAAATTATATTAAGTGAAATAAGTCAGGCACAGAAAGAGAAATACCACATGTTCTCACTTATTTGTGGGAGCTAAAAATAAATAAATACATACACAAACAAACCAGGGGGTAGGGAAGAAGACACAACAATCACAATTCCTTGAACTTATTAAGACAAGTGAACAGATATGATGTTGATGGTTGGGATGGGGCAGAGGGAAGGGGGAGAGAGGAATCAGTAAAGGGGCACAAAAATCAACTACATTGTATATTGTTAAAATAAAAAAATAAAAAAGATAATAATGTCTGGCAAAAAATATAAATAAATAAGTAAGTAAATAAATAAATAAATAAATAAAACTGGCTCCAGGCCAGGTCTTTCTCCCTGTGACACTCATCTGGCTCAAAGGAAACACTCACAAACCTGACGTCCTGACCAACCCCTGGAGCGGGCCAATCCCTCCTGCCCCAGCAACCGCTCTTGTTCACTCTGCTGCCAGATAGTTCAATGGTCCATCTTTCTTGCCATCTAGACTTCCCAGGCAGGATGTCAGAGTGCATAGCTAACTGCAAGGGCTGTGCAGTGAGCATTATGGGTAGATTTAACAAAGTCCATCTCCTCAGGCCTGGCCTTAGGAAGTAGCACTTACCTGCATACCTTGCCCTTGTAGAGCATAGGGTGCACAGAATGGCTTGCTGTCTCTCTCTCAAAAAAAAAATCTTCTCTGTATACTCCCAATATTTCATATCCTCTGTGGGTAAAGCAGTTCAAGAAACCTCTAATTAGTTTTCTGAGGTCTCCTTTGTAAATGCTGCATATGGTTCACCATATCCACCAGGATGGAGTAATTCTTATAACTTGGTATCTTGCCCAAAACTTTAATATTTTGATTTAATTCATATGCAAGGGGTTTCACACAGTACATATCTAACTGTGCTTGTGTTTGTTTCAATGACATCAGTGCTACTAGAATTTTATTTTATCTTCCAGTATTTTAATTATCCTAAATTACAAGTATTTGTAAGTTTTTTTCCACTATAGATATTATCAAGTCATTTTATCCTCACACTAATCTGTCATTAGTTAACTATTTTTGGTTTCCCATTTAATTCTGTGAGTATTCTTATTTTTGAGTATCTGCATACAGGGCCATGGTTGGGCTGGCTGATTAGTTCAGTTGGTTAGAACGTGGTGCTGACGACACTGAGGTCCAGCATTTGATCCCTCTATTGGCCAGCTGCCAAATAAAAAAAAAAGCCAAGTTTATTGACATTTAACATGATTGGTTTCTGAAAAAGTGATTAACTACATTTATGTTCAATTGCCACAGTTCCATTGAGATTTTCAACTCATTAACTCATGGTAGAGCTAAAACTAATGGAATTATTGTGTGATAATGAATAAATTCACTTTCCATTAATTAATCTTCTTCATGTATAGAGAAGCATAATTTGCAGATGTGGGAGGCACAGAAGATCACCTTAGTCTTCTTCCTAAGTTTACCCTCATAGGAATTTAGACCAGTTGTTGAAGCCATATTCCCCACCATCAACATTGCCGAAATTCGGCCAGGGACTGGAGGAGAAATTTGGGCAATCTCTTTTTCCTTCCTAAAGGCGTTCTGATCTATACTAGACATCAGGCTTCAGCAGAGCAGAAGCAACACTTACCTTCTCCACCCTCTGTCCCTACAGCCTAGCCCAGCACCCAACACTTAACAGGTCCTCAGCAAATACATGTTGAATGGATGTGTATTGAAGAGTCAGGACTTGTGGGATTTAATCATAACACAACTTAATTCTGACTCCTACTAGCTTTGAACGTTTATGCTGAAAGAAAGACTTTTCCCTCTTCTGAATAAAAACTTGGACAGTCCCATGACTATGCTGGTCACTTTCAGGTAATTCAAAATTCCATTCTGACTTTGTCACCAATCGTACTCTTGGTAGTCACTTTGAATGTACAGCATAATTGCCAAAGCTTCAGTCTTCTCAGAAGATGTCGATCTTCTCCAGCTGGCACCTGCTGCAGGATGAAAGCTCTGAGTCAGGCGAGGGGTGTGGTCAGCTTTTTTCTGTCTTTTCCTGCTTCTCTTTTCCCAATTTTGAAACCCAAATTCTGTCCTAGGAGTTCTCTTGCTTAAAATTATTTACTGCTTCTCCATTGTCTATAGGAAAGCCCAGGTAAGGGCAAATTCCTGAGCTTAAATTTCTCGAGTACCTGAAGTCATAAAGTTATCCCAGGTTTCTAACCACTCTGGGGGCAAGTTGCAGTGATGGAGAAGACAGAATTGGAGTTTGACAGCTCATGTTTGACAAGCCAAAAAAATGGGAGACAACATATATATTTAGAAGACATACAATAGATAAAGGATTAGTATCCAGATACATTTTTCTTTAATTTCTGGGAAGGGATAACAAGGAAAATACTAACAACTATTAGAAAAATTGGGAACAGATAGGAACAGGCATTTTACCAGAAGAGGAAACATAGATGGCCATATCATAATCATTTTAATCATATAAAAGATAATCAAGGTCATTGAAATAAAATAAAAGATGAAATAAAATATGAACTAAAAGATGAGCAAAATAATACATCAAGGGGATACAAATTCACACCCACCAATCAGGCAAATTATGAACTCTGATGATACAACATATCAGCAAAAACATGGGAATATCTATAGTTTGGATTGGTGGGAATGAAAATTAAAAACTTTTAGCTTTGCCTATGAAATTAGAAGATTTACATAAAGTATGACTCATGAATTCCAGTCCTAGACAAATACTCTGGAGAAAGCCTCATATATATGCATCAAGAGACATGTACAAAAATATTCATAGTAACTATGTTTGTAGCAGCAAAAACATGGGGAAAATCCAAATGCCTATTGATAATAGAATGGATTGATTGTGGTGTATTAATATCACCCATAGTACTAATAAAACACAATGCAGTGAAAATGAAAAACTACAACTGCAACCATTTAAATGGATGAATTTCAAAAGCCTTACATTGAACCCCAAAATGAAACAACATAACAAAAGTACAGGAACACCTACACATAGGTAAAATCTTGAAGAAAAGCAAGAGGGTGTTATGTATACAACTCAGGATAATGGTTATCTCTGGGAAGGAGCGAGAGAGATGGGTTCCAGGAAAAGCAAACAGTGGCTTGAAGATACTAGTGTTGTCCTATATGGTGTACTGTGTTAGGGAATATAATATGACTGTTCCTCTTCTTTAAATTGCATGTTCCTCTTCTTTAAATTGCATTCAAGTTTACTTAATCAATAATGATTTAATTTTCCTCTTTTACCAATATAGGCACAAATCTTCGAGCAAGCTAGAGGGAGATAATATGTTACATTTCGTCAAAGCCTTATTTATGAAGTACATAATAACCTTCTGTGTTATAACACAGAGAGAAACTTCAGAATTATGAGGCTTTTTTGTGAACACTCCCAGTGAAAAAAAACTGTTGTCTTACTGTGAATTAGAGGGAGCCGCTCCCTACCTCTGTTGACTCTCAGAGCTCCTTCATGACTAATGTCCTGGGGTCAACAGAACAGCACAGCCTTTGGTAACAGGCAAAATTAACTTCTATTCCCAATTCTACCACATGCTTATGAGATCTTGGGCAAGCTCTTCTACCTCCCTGGGAGTCTTTTTCCTCATCTGTAAAATGAGGATGCTGCCTAAATGGCAAGGCTGCGAAGAGGTTAAGTGGCACAATGTGCAGAAAGTGCCAAAGTACTTGTAAGGTACAAAGAATTGGTAGTTGTTACCATCATCACTGTTAGTATCAGTATCGTCACACACCATCGTTTGATTCACAGAGAGGAAGACGAAAACATATCTACTAAGTAACTTTCATAAACCTGATTTAATACGAATTTGAATGGCTGCTTAGAGCACCTATGCAGTTCCATAAATTTTAAAAACCTCATATACATACACGCACACATACGTACATACATATATATACACGCACTCTGCATTACTAATTACTCATGCAGACTCTATAAAAATCCTGTTATATTTATATGTTCATACCCTGAGTACCTGAACTAATAAAATGATATTAATGGCTATTTATATAAGCTCACAATTCCAAATTAGACCTTTAATTTCTGTAATAAAGAAAAAAGTGGCCTGTGCAATTTCCCATTTTTATTTTCCTACATGGAGTATAGAAGCTCTAACATAATGTATGACTTTGTGAATATTTCCAGGGCTGCTAATATTTTATCTAATGTTATGTCTTATGTTTTTTGATCTCTGACCCCCATTTATACTCCCAGAACCCTCATGAGCAATGTTCACTATGATAACCCTTGGTAGAAGTAGCAAGACTGAAATTGAAGTTAAATCATCCACAGCTAGAATCTTTCAAGGAGGCTTCTCAGGGTCAGTAGTGATTTTTTTCCATGTATATTTCTCCTCTTAAGGAATGTTCCTTAAATATTTCATTCATCAGGACTGAAATATGCATCTTATTTTGAAATAGATCACGAGTAAACACTATACAGTAGGAAAATGACCTTAAATTCTTCTTGGTTTTATTATTATTATTATTATTATTATTTTATTTCTGCACTCTTCATTATGTCAATATGTATTCTTACATCCTCTGGGGAGCAACAAAACAGAACAACAAGAGCACAGAAAAAAATTATGAGACAATACAGCTTTTAAGTGATGACAAAGGTAATTTATTGACAGAAGAAATAGAAAAACATTATTTTTTAAATTAAATTGAATCGTTGCCTTGATATTTACAAAAGGTGATGAGCATTTGAAACCCAGAATGGATATACTCTCCTCAAGGGAAGTCAAAGAAATATTAGAGGGAATCAGGATCAGGTGAAGACCAGATTATGAGGAATTATAACACATTAGGAGCAAACACAGGAGGGTTATGATGTAAATGGTAAATGAGCAGGGAAGGATTTGAACAATCAAAGGAAGCAAATAAGGAAAAGGCATTAGTGAAAAGAAACATTGCATCAGCACAAAGACGGTCATAAAATCACTGGAGTAAGCTTTAATTTAAAAAAAAAGAGCAATTAGAATTACTCATTTGTGATAACTTTAAAATGTCATCAAACCTACTAACTTTCACATGACTGCAACACAAACCAAATCATTGAGCAAAGCTAATGACATAGCATCTCCCACTTAACCTGCCTAAGGAAAAGTGGCTTCAGCTTCCAATTCACAGCAATAGCGTCCTACCCCCAAACAGTCTTCACTCTTTCTCCTACTCCCTTTACCTATACTTGATCTATTTCCTCTTTAATATCAGTAAAGTGTTTCTAAAACCCAGATTTGATTCTGGGAATTTCGTGCTAAAAATTCTGAGCTGCTTCTCCATTGCCCACAGGCAAACCCCAGGTCAAGCCCAATTCCTCAGCTCAAGATTTCTCCTCTGTTTGCCTGTTCACTCTCTGCTTTCACTTCTGCAATGGCTCTCGGCCCTCCGGCCAGACTGAAGCCCTCACAGCCCCTGAATGCACAGACCTGCATGCAGATCTGCCTTCGTACTTGCTCTTTCCTGGACCTGGACTGTCCTTCCTCCTCTCGTTCAACTGGGAAGCTTTTCACCTCTCATGACCCAGAATCCTCTTAATGGCAGAGTTTGCTTTTCTCATCTTTGCATGGCCTAGGATATAATATGGTGCCTGGCACAGAGAAGGGGTTCAGGAGTTCAGTAAATGTACATCAGATGCATGACCACAACATTCAAAGATTTTATTAACAGGTTTCTCACTTTCAGTTGCCAGATCTGGTCAGTTCTTCCCTTTTCTTAAGGAACTGGGGTGGGATGGCTTTAGGCATCCTACCACAAGCATTTCAAATCTGAGAAGGTGACAATGAAGAGTGGGTTGATGTGGAGTAGGCTGGAGGACAGGAGGGATAACAGCCGACCAGGAATGGCTGCCTCTTACTGCTTAGAAGACTTGGCTCAAATTACTTAAAATTTCTCAGCCTCGATGTCCTCATCAGCAAAATGGTGGTACTTTCACCAGGGATTGTTATGATTACAAAATGTGATTATGAAAACGCTTGTTTGCTTCTTTGTTTGTTTCTAAAGCCATCACCTCTCTTATACTACTGATTGATTCTGGTCAATGAGTTCCCTCATTTGTGGCCTATTTTTAGCCCTTCAAGTAGGTCAGGGTTATTATATTATCCTTCCCAGGATTTTGGTATTGCAGTAGCCCTTAAGATCAGAGTCATAGGTAATGGGTAGCATTAAAAGGTTAAGAATTTGTTCTTAATCAAATAGTAAGACAGTAATGGCACTACAAATAGAACCACATTTTTTATATTCTCATTTCCTTCCATGGAAATGAGCATACTTTTCATTTGCTAATGAACTGCACGAAGGTCATAGCCATAGTCATATTGAAATAGATACTCATCAGGTAATGTAATACAGATGTGTTTATAGGTTTAATTATTCAATCAATCAACTCACTGTTAAGTGAGTGCCTACTCTGCACACAGCATTTTGCTAAATCACGAAGCAGGCACAAAGAAGCAAAAGACACTTTCCCTCACAGTCTCAGAGCCCAAAATAGATAAACACACACACTTTGAAAAATAAAATAAAATAAAATAAACAATTTTCTCTCATAGTATGGTATCTAAAAGATAGCTAAATATAATTATGTAGAAAAATATAAATATTTTTACCAAATGTGGTATATGAATATACTCAATGATTTAGCCTTAAAGAAAGTTTTAAGGTGTGATTTGAAATCATATAAGGTAGGTCTAAGTTCAAATCTTTAGCCTGCACTTATTCACTCATTTATGCTTTCACTCACTCATTCATTCACTCATTCATTCATTCATTCATTCATTCAACCATAATAGAATGGCAAAATGTTTATTACCAGAATTCCAGGAAGGCATAGAAAGGCATGCCTACCTGGATGCTGAGCACAGCAGGGAGAGTGATGGATTGGGGATTCAAGGCAGCAGAGCATACTTAAGAGGAAAGCCAGAAAGAAAAGGAATGGGAGGCTGTGAGTGACTAACATGGTTCCTCCCTAGAAGTCTTCAAGACTACAATAAAGTTAACAAACTTGTGAAATCATAAGTGATGTAGGAATATTTGAGAGAAAATAGAAAATGATGGAACATAGGGTTAACCAATATGGCAGGCTAGAGTGCAGAAACAGAGAGAGAAGGGGCCATGAATAAATAAGGACTGGAGTTAGAAGGATTGCAGGAAGAGTGCTCCATCCCCAAAGGCCATGGAAGGGCAAGGAACATTGAGGCCCCAGTGAAATCTGGGTTATTGTCTTAGTTCATTTGGGCTACTATAATAAAATACCATAGACTAGGTGGTGTATAAGCAATAGAAATTTATTTATGACAGTTCTGGAGGCTAAGTCCAAGATAAAGGTGCTGGCAGACTTGGTGTCTGGTGAGATCCCTCTTTCTGGTTCATTTTTTCCACTGTGTCCTCACATAAGCAAGGGGTTTCTCTCAGTTCTCTTTTATAAGGGCACTAATCCCATTCATAAGGGCTCTGTGTTCAGGATATACTCACCTCCCAAAGGCCCCACCTCTTAATACCTTCACCTTGGGGCTTAGGATTTTAACACATGATTTGGGGGGGGGGACATAAACATTCAGACCATGACAGTTATATATCAAATACTTATTAAGCACCTACTGTATGCAAGGCACTGTGCTCAGTGCTAGGAATACAAGGACAAGAAGTCCCTGATTTTACAGTGTTTTCAAACTAGTTGGAGACACAGATCATACTCTAGTGTGGTAAGTGTTAAAATAGAGACTGTGTGACATGCAGATGAACATAAAAAAGAAGGGACACTTGTACCAGAAGCGTTATTCTGGAGCAGATGTTGTCTATAGAAAACAGGCTGGGGAGTGAGAGAGACGTGGGTTGAAATCCTTACTCCTTCATATAAAAGCTCCATGACCTTGGGAAAATTACCTAAACTCTCCAAGCCATTGATTTGTCACTTGTGGGAATGGAATAATACGAGTTCCCACCTCACAGATTGTCAGGAAGATGAAACGTGATGATGTAGTTGAAGCATTTAGCAGAGTGCCCAGCACATGTAGGTATACAGTAACTGTTTGCTATCATTATCACTGTTTTCATTGGTATTGCTGATATGGCTTTTATTAAGCAGAGACCTGAAAGATGAACAGCACTAAGGTAGTCAGCAAACAAGAGGAAAGTGCTCCAGTTTGGAATTCCAGTATGCAAAGACACAGAACCTAGAAAGGGCATGGTGTGTTCAAGTAACTAAAAGAAATTCATTATGGCTGGGGGACAGATTCACAGGGCTGAGACTAACAGTGATTCTGAATAGGAAGCTTGAGCCATCAGATCTGCATTTTCAAATAAATAGCTCATTACTGAAAAAAAAGAAGAAGAAGAAGAAGATGATGAGGACTTGTTAATGTTTTCCAAAACTAGAGATGTGTTAGACTGCTTTGAGCAATATTTTAGAAATTGGAAATTAGAGATAGGGATGGGGGGAGAGCGTGGAGGAAACGCGGATAAGTTCAGATTTCCAGTTTGAGCAAGAATTATAAGAAGATGATGATGAGGACTTGTTAATGTTTTCCAAAACTAGAGATGTGTTAGACTGCTTTGAGCAATATTTTAGAACTTGGAAATTAGAGATAGGGGTGGGGGGAGAGCGTGGAGGAAACGCGGATAAGTTCAGATTTCCAGTTTGAGCAAGAATTATAGCATCCTTCCTTGAGACTGACAACACTGAAAGAAGAACATCTCAGGGGAACATATCAGTAGAGAGGGTGGGTTCATTCCCATTGTATTAAGATAGAGGTGCCTGTAGGATTTCCAGGTGGGAACATCTAGTAGGCAGGTAGATATATGTATCTGAATCTCAGCACAGAGGGCTGTTTGGGAATCATCAGTAAATGGATGATAATTAAAGCCAAAAGAGTGTTTGAAACCACCCAAAGAATGTGTGCAGAGCTGAAAAAGTTCCCAAAATAAACTTTAAAAAATAAGACCATTAAAGAAACAGGTAGTTTTTTATTTTTTTAAAGGCTAAGGATTATGTGAAAGAAGATACTTTCTAGAACATCATAATACTACAAGAGAAATTTTCTTTCTGACAAAAACCACATTTTTAAATTAAATGAAGAACATTCTTTAAGATAAATTTGTGAAAAGTTTCCACCCCTATGAAATTACTTACTAATATTTACAGAATGTTTATCATGTGCCAAAAACTATACTAAATACCTTACATGGGTTTATTCATTTAATCCTCACCTTTGGAAAATGAAAAAACAGGCTTAGAGAAGTCAAGTAAATTACCACAACTAGTAAGTCTTAGGGCTCAGATCTAAAGCCAGGAATCTGGCTCTGGAGGCTACACTCCTAACACTTATGTAATTCAGTAACTACAAATGTTAGAGTTGGATAGGACCTTAGAAGTCATCTAGTTCAGACCTCCAAGTCAGAGGAATAACCACTCTACAATAAGTTCCAGCAGAACTCATGATAAGAAACAAAATATCTCAAAGAACATCTCATCTGCTGTTAAAAAAATCTGTTACACTTCTACTCTTTGGAACTAGAGGACAAAAGAGACAGGGGCCATGAAAAATGAAAAAAATGATAATAAAAGTCACTATCACTTGATATCAAAACTCGATACAAAATGAAAAATCCATATAAAAATTCAACTTATTATACAGATAAAAATTCAAAATAAAATACTAGTTAATTGAATCCACAAAAAATATTACAAGTAGAGTTTAGTCCAGGAATGATTCAACAACATAGTCACATCATAAAATTAGGTGAGATAACCCACATCATTATACTGATAGATGCTAAATAGTACTTTTTTAAAAATCAGCAATTATTTAATTAAGAATTTTAAATATAAAAGAAATACAAGGAAATTACTTAAGTGTAATACAATCTATTACAAACCAGCTACAAAGATCACAATAGTTATACACTTAAATCATTTTTACTAAAATTAACAGTAAGACAGAGATGATAACCAACTTCCACCATATTCAGCATTAAGAGGTTTCACTTACTCAATAAAATAAAAAATATCAAATGATTGGTATAAATGTTAAAGAGCAATAAAAAAACTTTATTTAATCCATAAAACTCTTACTATCAAGCTGTAATAATTTGTGAATTTAGGAGGGGTCTTGATGCAAGATAAGGACACAAAAGTTATTTTCTTTCGTCTATACTACTGGCCAACAATTATCATTTGAAATGAAAGAATATTCCATTCACAATAGCAATAAAAAACATAACTTACCCAGGAATTAATTTAACCAGAAAGATGCATGACCTATATGAAGAAAGCTACAAAATCTTATTAAAAAATGGAAAGAAGAACTGACTAGAGAGCTTACTAACTTCTGCTTTCTATATCTGTGCATTGTTAGATGTGCTATAAAAATCAAGTAATACCTTTGTCATTTTTTAAAATCTAGTAAAATGAAAATGAAATGAAGAAGAAAGAAAAAGAATGGGAGGGAAGCAGAAAGAGTAAGAGGGAGGGATTGAGAAGGGAGAGTTAGGGAAGAGATTCTAAACAGAAGACAGAAGCCTCCATGTTAGCACTATTTTGCATAAACTTCCCTGACCAAAATGGAACAGGTAACTCTCCTGTGTGTTCCCGTAACAATCTGTACCCACCACTTTTGCGTCAAGTAGAACATTGTATAAAAAGGGCTTGCTCATTTCTCTATATCCCCTTGAATTCATGGACTATTACTTTATTTGCCCTACATCTTCTGTACTATGCACAGTTTCTGTAACAAAATAAATGCTTGAATAATATTTTTTGGAGAATAGGTAAAATATTTAAAGTGCTGTGGCACACATTAGGCAGCATATAGATTTTTACCACCCCTTGTATCTAGGAGGTTGCTATGGTGTGAATGTGTGTGTCCCCCCCAAATTCATATGTTGAAACCTAATCCCCAATGCAATAGGATTAAGAGATGGGACCTTTAGGAGGTATGCGGTTATGAAGGCTCTGGCCTCATGAAAGGAATTAGTGCCCTTCTAAAAGATACTGGAGGGAGCTTGTTTGCACCTCCCACATTGTGAGGACACTGCTGTGAGAAGGCACCATTCATTAAGCAGAGAGCAAGCCCTCACCACACACCAAATCTGCTGGAGCTTTGATCTTGGACTTCCCAACCTCTAGAATTAGAAATAAACTAAAACTACTAAATAAATGTCTGTTGCTTATAAATTAAACATTCTAAGGTATTTTGTTATAGCAGCCTGAAAAGACAAAGACAGAGGTCTTTTGCATTTATAAAATCTGCTATTTTGATAAAATACAATAATTTTTATTGCTCAAAAATTATGACTTTCATTTATCCTTTGTTTTTGCCTGGATGAAAATAGTATAGTTATTTATTTAAAACAAAATGCTATGAGGCTAATCAAATTTTAATTATTTTATTTTTATTTACTTTACTAAAAATTTTATTAAACATGGACAAAAATTCATTTATTATATTTTTTACTGAAAGGATGCAATGTGTACATGAAACAGAACAGAATGTGGCTCCTCAGTTATTTATTTGAAACAAAATGCTATGAGGCTAATCAAATTTTAATTATTTTATTTTTATTTACTTTACTAAAAATTTTATTAAACATGGACAAAAATTCACTTATTATATTTTTTACTGAAAGGATGCAATGTGTACATGAAACAGAACAGAATGTGGCTCCTTAGAGCTAGGTGCTCAATAACTGTTTAATCTGAATCTGTAATAGAGTAAACTGCATATGTTACCTTGAAAAACACACACACTAGACAGACTTTGGGGTTTCTTGATTTGGGTTGGCAATATTAAAGTAGCATCAATAATATTCAAACACTAAAGAGATGTCCGAGGACTTTTAAGAACTAAGAGAATTCCCATGACCTTGGCATGTAACTTACACAATAAAGTTTTCCAAATATGGATTTCAAAGTGCTGTGGAAAACTCTAGAGTAAATTGCACAGAAGACGCAAATCTAATAGTTCCCTGGTACCAAAGGAATTTGATTCTTTGCACTGAAATGAGATGCTGGTGAACAAAAGAAATTAAAACACATCTGCCTTTGAAAGGACACTAGTCTAACTATTATTAATAAAGGAAAATAATAACAAGAATAGTAATAGTAATATGATCTATAATTTAAAGACTCCGATATTTTAAGATGAGGATACTAAATGCTTTGCAAGCCTTAGGACCAGTTTTACTTGAGCATGAACTGTCTTTAAAACTCGTTTCTCATGAGCAAAGAATAAACACAGGGATCTGGTTTAATGGGAGATAGCAGGTGGGTGAATGAATGGATGTGCACTGAATCCTTTCTGACTTCTCCATCACCTGTGAAGAAACAGTGAGAAGAGTCCACCTCTGGGGGAAGGAATAAGGTGGATACAAGGCAGCCCTTTATTTAAAATGGAACAGCATGATCTTTATCACACCTACTTCTGCCTGAGCAGGTTATTAACACTGTTCACAGCCAGATCATGCCACATTTCCTTGTCCACAGTAAATTAAAACCAGACAACATTTCTTTTGCAAAACTTCAATGTCACATTCCTTTTAGTTAATCTAATAGACAGTGAGTTTTGTTGCAGCTTGTTTGTCACCATAATCAAACACCAGGTTTAGAAAACGTGTAATAAAATGACTAAGATGAAGGTAGTTTATGAATGCTGTTGATTTTCTTTATCCCAGAATAGGACCCATGAACTTAATGCTTTTCCCCATCAAAGTGCTCCATGTTTAAAGTCAAAGTGAGATGCTGTCAGTCCCGACATTACTTTCAAATGCTTTGATAAGGCTTATCGATGGCATTTATTTTTCTTGGAATGAAGACATTATTTAAGTAATGCACAAAGCATCATTTCATTGCTGCATCACAGACACAAGTGGAAATAAAACTTGATTTCTCTCCTTTGAGATTTTAGTAACATAACATTGTTAAATCAGGGAAGGAGGCAGCTGCCCTCTTTCAGGAGTCACAGCTCTTCTGTGCTAAGGCAGGTCCTGCAACGTTTCTCACTTATTTGTGCTTTTCCCTAATGAAAGGGTGCCTCTTTGTGTTGCAATAGATAGTTTAGGTTTTTTAATATTGTTAGTGTTGAGAGATAAACACTTTGGTACATATTGGAGAGTAATAAATTGTATTGAACATTGATAAACTAACGCAATTACCACCAAGGTCAGAGAGTCAGCTAATTTAGAAATATCAGTCCTAGGATTTTGAGTTGTCCCCTGGAGAACTGCAGCCACTTTATTACAGCAGGAGGGTGAGGAGAAAATGGTACATTAGGATTGATCTTTTGATCTAATTGTGGAACTCTGCCATTCCTTGTTTGACCAAAAATGCTTACCAAGCAAGAGGAAACATAGCACAACTAATTGAGGACCATTCCTTACAAACCAGACAAAGTAAAGAAATTCTGGGAAATAAAAGACAAACGGTGCTTGATATTATTAGTATGATGTTGTTGTCACTGAGGTGCATGTGTGTGTTTAGTTTCCAGAATGTCTTTTGAATCATAATTACAAATAAAATTTAATATTTTCAACCAATTAAGGAAAAAATTCATTTTCACATTCATCATTTGTGCTGGTAAAATTCCAACAAAATTTGAATGAAATGTTCAGTACCCCTCTTTCAATTATGGGGCTTAAATTAGCCTCAAGGGTACCTAGCTTTCAGAGGATTTTCAGATCCAGGAAAAGTTTTATTGGCCTTATATATTTTTTAATATTTATCTCCTTGCTTATCAATGATACAAAGAATATGCACTGACCAACTTATATCTAAAACTACATTCATTCTAGACTACCTAAATTCATTCTAGAACTGTAAGTCTGATTTTCTGTTCACATTATTATTATGAATCTTAACATGATTTAGCTTAGCTCTCACCCAATATCTATCCAGTCTTGGCCTCTAGGACTAGGCTAATTTGACTGATTGTGTTAAAGTCAGACTGCATAACGTCCTGATTCTGGGGCCTAAATAGAGTTCAATTGAAATAAGATTCATGTTTAGCTACCTTTAGCTCTCACCCAATATCTATCCAGTCTTGGCCTCTAGGACTAGGCTAATTTGACTGATTGTGTTAAAGTCAGACTGCGTAACGTCCTGATTCTGGGGCCTAAATAGAGTTCAATTGAAATAAGATTCATGTTTAGCTACCAGGCATTCATAGGCACCATTAAATTGTGTTATTTGGGAAAGCTGTTTCAAATGTAGTCTCTTTTAATATGTAACTCTTATTTGACAAGGGAGTCTCCTAGGAAGCACTAAGACTGAAAAATGATTAAAGGGCATAGATGCAGCATCTTGGAAAGGCATGGAATTGACAGCCTTACAGAAGTTCAGATTCTCACACTGAGCAATAACAAAACTCTGACTTGATATTTGCATATGAGTGTGTAAATTACTTACAGCTAGTAAATTCTGATAATATCATAAGATTGGATTACGTCTGAAAACCCTCCCTTTGAGTATTATATTTCCAAAGCAGAAACCCTTAAATGCATGAATGTTTGTTCAAATAGTTATGACAATCAGGAAGAAAAAGAAGTAAAAATAGTGACATTGTTTATTACAATTCCAATTTTAAATGAAATCATGTTTTCCAAATGGTGAGGTGATTAACAGGAAGGAAAAGGTTCGTAAGAGGCTGAGTAGGGAGGAAAGGCATCATTGTTGAGTAATTATAGACAATACTTTCAGATTTTTACCAAGGTGTAACTCGGTGCCTGCAATTTTCAGACTCACAAACACATGTTTTGTGGAATGCACAGCTGTTCCAGCTTCATTAAGTTTTCCTTCTAAAGCCTCAGTTGCTGTGAATTTAACTATGGTATTGAGTAGTTAAAGCCCGCTAAAGGATGTTAATATTTTAAAAACAGGGTTTTGAGAATATGGCTAGAATGATCTGTACTGTGGCAGCAGATTATATAAATGTACACAGCAAATAACTGATGTCAAATTGATGCAGGGAGCTCAGCTGTCTGCCCTTTGTCTGCAGGTTTAATACCCAGAATGGGACTAGGGTAATACCCTTGTGATACAATCAGCTCCAGGGGTTTAGCCACTTATATCACATTATTGAAAACATGATGCACTGATGATGGGCTGATAACAGGAAGATTGCATTAGGCCGAATATTAGCCCAAACACCTCGGAGCTGCTTAGCTACCTCTGGTGCTGGAATATTATACAGTGTTTTGGTTTTGTTTTTTTTTCCAAAAACAAGTTGAAACTATCAAGTCTGAAGTAGATGCGCTGGCAGGGAAATCCATATTCAGCATAAAAAAGATAATTTGCACAATAAATGGATAACAGAAAAAAATTGGAAGAATATATTTATATATTACATACTATGTAAAATACATATATAATACATATAATATATATACATATTATATTCATATGATAACAGTATAATATTGTTTTGATAAAGTAGTAACACAAACCAATAGATTTATCACAAATGAAGTCACGGTTTAAAATACTGACTGTCTTTAATTTCAAGAATTTGAAATGAATTTCACTTTGAACATTCTTTCGAGATGGGCATCAGGAGATAATGTGTCTTTTCTCTATCAAATTTCTCACCAGCAAAGGCATTCATACTTCGATTTTCCAAAGGGAGCTGTGGCATGTTCTTTAGGTTAATTTAGCATCCCGGTGCCCTTTGATCTTATGATTCTTTCAGAATGAACACTTCAGAGTTTGTAGAAGCAATTTCTTTCCAAATAGGACAATACTACTTTTATCAGTCTGCAAAACAGAATTCTTTCAAATAAATTGATTAATTGGTTTTTTAAAATCATTTTGACATATTTTTCATTAGAAAATTACTTTGAATTGGTTTTCAAAAATTGATTAGTTTATAGAGTGATGATTGTCGATGTGTTCAGGCTCTGAGTCCTTTAGGTGAATTCCTCAGAATGAAATTGACCCAGAGAGCTTCAGTCTCTTCTGGAAGCAATGTTAGGTAATGAGTAGTTTGGGAATTTGTTCCATGGAAAGCGAGAGGAGAAAAGAAGTGAACTGGACCTTCTGGCCCCAGAACCTTTGACTAATGGCCTGCTCAGTACTGCTAATGGGTAAAATCCAAAGTAAGTTTATTTTGTTTATCCTTTTTTTCCTTGAAGATGAGCAATTATTCCTCTAGTCATCAGTATTGGGTCTTCCTATTCGGTATCAGGTATAAAATGTATGTGCAAATGAATAAACTAATATGCTTTTCCTCCATTTGCTCAACCAAAACCTGGTATCAGATTCTTCACTCAACTTGAAAAAGAATATCTTGCTACCATTAATAATTTAAACAATTCCTTCTAAGTTTAAGCCTTTATGATCTTTACACAGATAGTTTGGCAATTATTTATAAGTAAAAGTTAGTATCACCTTTAGATTTAGTTTTTCTTTTAAATTTTGAGTGTTTATTATCTTTGGCATTTTATCTTTTTAATAGACTAAACAAAGATCACTTTTAGGTTCTCAGCAAAATAGAGTGGGAGGTATAGAGAGTTCCTATATAGCACTTGCCACCCCAACCCCCACCCAGCCTCCTTCCCTGTCAACATTCCACACAAGAGTGATACATTTGTTACAACTCGTGAACCCACATTGACACATTATTACCCAAAGCCGGTAGCTTACATTAGGGTTCACTCCGGGTAGTATACATTGTATGGGTTTGGACAAAATGTGAAGGCACGTGTTCACCATTATAGTATCATACAGAGTAGTTTTGACTGTCCTATAAATCCTCTGTCCTCTGCCTATTCATCTTCTTATCCCTGGCAACCACTGATTGTTTTACTTGCCTTTTCTAGAATTTCATATGGTTGGAATCATACAATATGTAGTTTTTTCAGACTGGCTTCTTTCACTCGGCAATATGCATTTAAGTTTCCTTTTTATCTTTCTGTGGCTTGATAGCTCATTTCTTTCTAGTGCTGAATAATATTCCATTGCCTGAATGTTCTACAGCTTATCCATTCACCTTCTGAAGGACATGCTGGTTACTTCCAAGTTTTGGTAATTATAAATAAAGCTGCTATAAACATCTGTGCACAGGTTTTCCTGTAGACGTAAGTTTTCAATTCATTTGAGTAAGTTGAAGAAGCACGATTGTTGGATTGTGTGATAAAAGTATGCTCATTTTATCCAAAGTGGCTGCATCAGTCTAAATTCCTTCAAGCAAGGGATGAGAATTCCTGTTGCTCCACATCCCTGCCAACATGTAGTATTGTCAGTGTTCTCGGTTTTGGTCACTCTAATAGGTAGGTAGTGGTGTCACATTGTTGTTTTCCTAAAGTGGGGTTGGTGACTGATGAATACCCATTCCTCATAGATGGCATCATTCAGGTGTCCTCACATGGTGGAAGGGATAGAAGGGCAAAAAGAGGGCAAACACTGTATCCTCACATGGCAAAGAGTGGAAGAGCAGGAGAAAACAAACCCACCCCCTCAAGCACTTTTATAAGAGCCCTAATCCCACCCATGAGGGCTCTGCTCTAAGGACTTAATCACCTCCTACGGACCCCACCTCCTAATACTACCACATTGCAATTAAGTTTCAACTTAATCGACTTATAAATTTTGGCAGACATATTCAAACCATAACAAACATCTAAAAGTTAACATGTTGAAAACCCAGCTCCTGGTTTCTACTGCCAAACCTGCTCCTACAGCAGCAGTCTTTTCTATTTCAGTAAATACAGTAAACAGCAGCTCCAAACTTCCAAGTACTCAGGCCAAAAGGCTTGGAGTCATCTTTGAATTCTTTGACTCTTCTCTTTCTCTTACATCCCACATCTAATCCATCAGCAAATTTTTCAGACCTACCTTAAAATATACCCAGGACTAACTACTTCTCGACACCCCTATGGCTTCCTTCCTGTTCCAGGCCCCATCATATCTCATCTGGATTGTTCAATAGCCTCCATATGCTGTCCTGGCTTGGCCCTGGCTTACCCTTCCCTTTATATACACTCTAATCTCAACACTGTAGCCAGAGCAATTCTATTAAAAAACAAGTGATCTCATGTTACTCCTGTGCTCAGAACCTTCCAATGGATTCCTATCTGGTTCAAAATAAATGCCAAGGTCTTTATAACGAATTGCAAAATCCTACATCCTCTCCCCACCTCCATTGGTCTCTACCTCATCACCTCCTGCTCCTCCTTGCCCTAATTCTGTTTCAACCACATTCACCTCTTTTGTTTCCCTGAACACGTGTTCCTAAGAGCCTTTGCTTTTGCTGTTTACTCAGTTTGTAACACTCTTCCTCCACATATCCACGTGACTTCCTACTTGTTTCTTCAGATCGCCCATAAAAATGTCACATATTCTGTAGAAGCCACTCTGAATATCCTATACCAAGGTGCAGCGCGATGTCTCCAACCCCTGACACTAATAAGCCCTTTACACTGATGATAGAATATATTTTCCTTACAGTATGTGTCATCTCATCATCTGACATATATTTATTTATTTATTGTCTCTCTCTCTCTCTTCAGAATGTAAATTTCAAGAGGGCAGTGGCAGCTGCATTTCCAGTATCTAGAACAGAATCTGGTATGTAGTAGGCTCTCAATAAATATTTCATATGTTTATATAGAAGAATGAATGTCTGGATTCTCCACAGCAGCAGTGGTAGTGGCCTCTGGAGGGAGTCCCATTTTGGGCATATTGTCCCTGTTAGAAGATAGCTTTGTGCTTTCCAAATCCTATTTCTTGGCACCTCCAAAACTGCCTTGATTTCTGCCCATCTTCCAGGTGTAGTCCTCTAACCTCCCCTTGATTTGATGATCCTCAGTATTCTTCCAATCCATTCCCTCTTTTTTCTCCTAAAACAGTCAGAGTTGGTTTCTGTTGCTTGCAGCCAAGAATCCTGATCAATACATTAATGTATTGTGCCATCTGTCAGTACATGCCCCCAATTTTTTGCACAACCTTTATCTCCCAGAACCCTCTTGTCTTACTCTGTTTTCTCTTGCTATAACAGAATACCTGAGATTGAATAATTTATAAAGAAAAGAGGTTTATTTAGCTCAAAGTTCTGGATGCTGGAATATTAAAGATCAGTTAGCCTTGTTTGGCAAAGGCCTCATGCAGTGTCGTAACACGATGGATGGGATCACAGGGAGGGGGCTCGTGAGAAAGGGACAAGCAGGTGCATGCCACTGGGACAAAACACAAGGAGTGACCTCACTTTGTAACAGCCCACTCTTGCAGTAACTAATCCAGTCCTACTAGAGCAAGAACTAACTCCCAAAAACTGCATTAATCTGCTTATGGGGGCAAATCCTTCATGACCCAAGTGCCTCTTAAAGGTCTCACCACCTCTCAGTACAGTTACATGAGGAACAAACTTCAACGTGAGTTTCAATGGGGACAAACCATAGCACCTCTCAACTGAGCAAACACAATCACATAATTAGCTATGTATGAGCTTAAACTGTTTTTATCTTAAATTGAGTCTGGCATAAGAATAAAAAGTTTTATTTTCCAAGTTTAAGAAAGGAAGCAGGGCAATCAACGAGTCTGAAATTTAAGGAAAGATGGGTGTCTCCAAGGAGCCAGGGGACAATAGTTCTGGCTTTCTTGTAGCCAACCATGGGAGGGAGATGGAGCTGCCACACAAGTGGAAGGAAAAGGGGAGAGAAGGGGGCAGAAAAAATATTTGAAAAGATAATAGCTGAGAATTTTCCAGAAATAATAAAGCGCATTAAACCACTGATTGCAGAATCTCTCATAAACAAGAATAATTATAAAAACTAGCAAAATTCCTATATATGTTATATTAAAATGCTGAAAATCAAAGGTAAGAGAAAATTTCAAAACCAGTCAGAGAAAGACACGTTATATACTGAAGAACGACAACAAAAAAAACTACAGAACACTTCTCATTATGAATTATGCAAACCAGAAGACAATGGAATATCTTTAAAGTGCCGAAAGGAGATAGTTTAAAGAATACCTTACTTCATCTGAAACCTCTGCCAGAGTTGTTCAATAGTTATTTACAACATGCAGCTTTTCCCACGTCATTTTTGGTAATGTTGTGTATCACATTGGTTGAATTAAAGAATTTATAGATTGGAATCTTCCAAGTTTTAAAATAATTTGTGTGAAGAATATCCCATGACCTATGACTAAATTTAAGACAATGCAGACTACTCAGAGCATTGTTTGATACCACAGGTCAGCCAGAAAAACTCGCTGGGTTTTCAGTCATTCCACTCACAATTACAGGAGACAGTCCTACTAATTACCATACAGTTATAAGTGGTTTGGTATTAGTGATTAACAGTCCAGACTTTGTAATCAGAAAGATCTTCATTCAAAATCTGACTTTACCACTTAATAACTGTATGAGTTTGGGCAGAATATAAACCTCTGATTCTGTGTAAAAGAGGATTAACATAACCCACCTTAAGTATTTGTTGTATGGATTAAATGAGATATATGTGAAGTGCCTAACAACAAGCTCTCACTAAATGGTAGTTCTTATGATTAATGTGCTATTATTTTAAGACTTGTCCCAATAGTTAATATTTACAGTCAATTCTGAGTACCAAAAACAAATGAGAATGAATTTTAGATGCAGACTTTTCAGTAGCTACTCTTTGTTAATTTTTCTGACAGGAGTTAGTCTTTGGTGGAAATTTTGGTTCAAGGCTAGAGTGATTTTTATTCCACCACAATTGGAATAAGGAACCTGCATGAAGTCTCATAAGGTCTCTAGTGTCAGTGGCCTGGAGGGTACTGCCATAGGGATAAATTACTAATGTGTCATTTGTCACTGATTTCCAAAATGATATGCAGTGTTTGCAAAATGTTTTGAACCTCTTCCATAAAAGATACACCCAGATCACAAGTGTTATGGTTTAATATAACAACAATCCCAAAGGTAATGATAAATTTCATCATAAAAGTCAACTTTCGTAGTTTGTATTCATAATTCTATTGTTAAGATGTTATTTTCTTGGCATTCACAGGCAATATTGATATAAATAAACTCTAATCTTATACTACGATACATAGTTGTCTTTTTTAACTTAATAAGTTATAGGAATATATAGTATGTATTGAGAAAATACAAATCATTTGAAATCTTTTGTATTTTTTCCATCAGGTGTGAAATATCATTATGTTGCTATATATGTTTGCATTTTGTCCCTATTGCATTTTTATAAGTATATTTTTTCAGAAATCAAGTTTCTTCAGCATCCTGTAAATATCATATAAATAACAACCATATTACTTTCTGTTTTTCTCTGCTTTATAAATAGTCTTTCGGGCCGACCCTGTGGCGCACTCGGGAGAATGCCGCGCTGGGAGCACAGTGGTGCTCCCGCCACGGGTTCGGATCCTATATAAGGATGGCTGGTGCGCTCACTGGCTGAGCACGGTGTGGACGACACCAAGCCAAGGGTTGCGATCCCCTTACCGGTCACAAAACAGACAAAAAAAAAATTTTTTTTTAAAAAAAGATAGTCATTCAATAAACATTCAATAATACTGAACATCCACCCTGTGCAAGACATTGTGCTAGGTGCCAAATAAAACCAGCAGCACATTATTAGAGTGGTTAACATATAGGTTACTTTTTGTCCTTTTTTTTTTTTTTTTTTTTTTTTTTTT
>NW_007729025.1:208872-243600 GCF_000696425.1 Galeopterus variegatus
AAAAAAAAAAAAAAAAAAAAAAAAAACTCATTTCAAGGCCAATGGTGATTTTTTTGCTTCTATTTACTTTTTTTTTTTTAAAGATGGCCAGTAAGGGGATCTTAACCCTTGACTTGGTGTTGTCAGCACCACACTCTCCCAAGTGAGCTAACCAGCCATCCCTATATAGGGATCCAAACCCTCGGCGTTGGTGTTATCAGCACCACACTCACCCAAGTAAGCCACAGGCCAGCCCTCTATTTACCTTTAATGAAGCAGACACTCTCTTTTATGAGAAAAATGGTGATTTTCAGCAAATAACTCAAGTGACTAAATGATAAAGGAAATGGAGGTATTCTGCATTGTCTTATACTTAAGTGCAAGACAGTTTGCTAGAGGTAGTTTGCAGATTACCAGGGCTTGAAAATAATATGCTCAGTGATTTCACTGTAATATTACCTTTCTGACTATTGGAATGAAGTGTCCCTATACTACAAAAAATATGAAATATCTGTTACTAAAATTACAAAATCACCGTTTGAATACAAAATGCATGGATACTTCATTAGATCACTGTCCATCTGCTTTGCTTATGGACATTAGTTACAAGTCATTGACTTTAGTTATCATCTGGTCCAAACCCCTTATTTTACAGGTAAAGTTGTTCAACTGTAGAGAGGCTGTGACTTAACCACAGTGTCACAGACATTTACTGAGATTTGCAGACTCAGAATCTTCGGGGTTGTGGCCTGAGCATCTGCACTTTCTGCAGCTTTACTGGTGATCCTGATGATCAAACATAAAAACTATGATTCTGGCAGGAAATATTAGACCATGCAAGCTTTTCATTCAGACAGAATGCAAATGTTTCATCCCTCTGTCACTACTGTGTGACCTTGGGCAAGTTCTTTACCTCTCAAAATCTGGCTATTTCTTAACACAGAAAATGAGGATAAAAGCAACGCAGCCAGCCAAGTCGCCTGGGAATCTCAGAAGGGGGCTGAGGGCCTCGGTCACACTTCAGCCCATATCCAGGCAAGCAACTCAGCCAGCCCAGATGCCAGCAGCGGGCGGGGGGAGGGGTGTCCTGAGATGGGAGCCAAGGGCCAGCCATGCTCCCACCTGCAACCAGATCTTAGAATGTACTTATTAGCCATGTGTGTTTCTTTGGGGTGTGTGACTTACCTGTCATGTCCTTCACCAAATTTCTGCTAATATTTTCCTAATTTGAAGTGTTCTTTTGTAATGAAAAAAATAGTGAGAAGCAAAAAAAAAAAAAAAATGAGTGTAACACCTGCCTTATGTGGTTTATGTGAAGATTAAAGTACATATGTATGTTATATATATTATACAGGGTTTGGTGTGTGTCAAATGCTTACAAAGAAGAGTTTCTATTATTGCTCAACTTCTTTGCAACTTGTCTGATGCTCTTAATTTCTTCCACCCTCCTGATCTTGAGAGTGTCTCCTCTCATTGTCTCTGGAAGGGCATTCCTTCCTGGTTACCCTTCCCCCTCCCTGGCTTCTCCTCATCTTCTCCCACTGGCTCCTCTTCCTTTACCCCCCTTAAATGTGGGAGTTCTCCAGGACTCAGTCCTCCATTCTCATCTCTGGCTTTTTTCTAGGAGGTCTCTTCCTTTCCCATGTCATCTAACACCTATTTGAAGCAGACCCTTAAATTCATGTCTTTAGCTCTACCATATCTTGAGTTCCAGAATAGCATTTCAAGCTATAACTAAGTATTTCCAGCTTTGGATGGTCCTGTGAACACATCAAAGTCATCCTACTTTGAACTGAACTTACTAATACACACACACACACACACACACACACATGCATACACACACACCCCTCCTCAATTCTGTGCCTCATACTATTTCTTATCTTTTATCATCCTCACATCTTTATTTAAAATTTTGATGTTTTGTTCATCATGGATTTTTGCAATGATTTTGATTTTTTAAAATATATATTTTTTTTGATTACTGAGGTTTTTGGAGTCCCCTTAAATTACACACCCAAGGCAAGTGCTGCACATGCCTCATCCTAGTTCCAGCCGTGGGCATCACCATCTAAATGTCACTTGATAAAAATTATTATTAGCTGTGGAGTCCACCCCTGATTGTTTCCAGGGCCTGATTTTGGTTATGGTTCTGGCTGCAAAGCTTGTCTTCTCTGAGCAGTCTCTGAGCCTGGCTCTCCACCGCTTACAGCAATTTCATGAATCCCAGCAACCTTTCAGTAAATGTCTGTTTTATTTAAGTCAGCAGAGTCCCCTTCTGTAGCTGGCTCTAAGAAGAGTGAATAAATGGAAGAAGAGAGAAAGAATACTAAAATTATACTACTGAGAAGTCATCTATGGCTTGAAAATCTTATTCAGGCCATAAGGAACAAGACTTTTTTGTATTTATCAGGAGGTTTCTAAAGTTTGGTCTTCTTCATAACATTCCCACATAAAAGTATTCAAATTTCAGACAAAGTAACAACTCACATACATATAGACCAGGAAGTCCATGGGACAAACTTCAATAGTGGCCAATGGGAACTGTTTAATGTGTCACAGTAGTGTTACAACATGGCATATATTACAAGCACCTGCTTCCATGACAGAGACCAGGGTTAGTTCCAGTTTCTGAGTTTGGTCAGAACATTATTAGATGCATTACCTTGAGCAACTTAGTTATCTTTCTAACTTACGATTATAGTGAGGATTAAATTAGAAAAATATAAATTGGTTAACATAATGTCAGGCACACACTACATGCTCAGTTAATGTTTGTGGAGGTAGCGGTGGTGGAGACCAATTTTGTCTCTTTGTTATTCAAGACAACTACTCTCAAGAAATTGGACTGCTCTATGTAACAAGTTTATCTCTGTGTTTAATAGAAAATAGCTCTACAACTTTTCTGGAAAGCAAGCATCTTATTGATCATTCTGTCCAGGCCTCCTGCTCAGGGTATCATATTGTCCAAATGCAGGGAGTGCCATTTACATTTCAGTCTGTGGAAATGGTGTTCCCTGGAGTTGTATAGTAAACAGCCTAAGAGCCTATGTATAGCAGCTCTGTTTCACCTTTTGATTTAAGCAAATAATACAATAGAATATCGATTCTATTAAATATCAATGCAATCTTTTGCTGCCTATGTTTTCTTTTTAAAATGGTTATCAAATAAGTATTCTCATTTTCAATGTGTTGATGAAATATTTGTTGATGTAGTGAAATTTTTTCATTCAGATTGAGTAGGACTTGCAATCTTAGTGGTAACCTCTTTATCTAGAGAGAGCGTTAAACTTATGGGGAAGTGGGTAAGCACCTAAAATTTTGTTAATCTTACAATTTATATATCGGGCTTATCACTAACAGAGAAAAGCATGAAAAAACACAAGATGTTAATACATCTGAATTTAAAATTAAACAAAAAATAACGCTGTGGTTTTCCTTGAGAAACTTTTATTTGTTAAAAAGAAAATGCTATTCAATTTTGGGAATACATGTAGAAATCAGTTCCTTCAGACCCCAGAGGATTTCTTGCAAAGTAATATATCTTCACATCAAATAAATGAATATGGAATTCCAGTGTTAATTTGTGGTGTGATGATCAAGATATGTGGCTATTTAGCAGGTTACTTTTTATGTCTGTAAGCAGAAGATTGGCTCTGCAATACAATCCCACAGTAGACAATCTTTAACATGGTCTAGTCTAAGCAGCCCTCACTATTTCATCATCATCATCATCATTACTATAGATCTCTATCAAAATTGATGTTTTGGTGAATCAAAGATGGTAGTTGAGAAAATAAGTGTCCCTAAGCTGAAATTGTCCCAGATTTGGTGGGGGAGGGAAGGGGAGAGAGAAGAAATGAGGAAAACAGCAGATATGAGACTTAAAAAGCAGTATACTTGCTCATATGAGCAAAAATACAAAAAAAGAACAGATAACTTGAGTCAACTTATCCTTAAGAATCAAAACCAGAATCCTCTGAAAAGAACTTAGTATCCTGCTTCCATTTGTCTTTGCAGCTTGTCTTTTCTACTTTGCAATGCTTTTATCACCACCGAGGGGCAACTAAGGGGCTTCTCTTCCACCACTAAGTCATTCCTAAATTATGTGTTTTTTGAGTCAAAAAGGCATTTATGATTTCAAATGATTGCTTGGCTTTTTTTCCCCCAATAAAAGTCAATCTTTTATTATGTATTTCTTCTTCATCTCAAATATGATTTTAAAATATAAACTGATTTTTGTAATACATGAATATGATCTTCTAGTTTTATCTTTCTGTCTCTTCTTATATGTCAAGTTGTCAAAAACTTTCACATTTCCTTTGAGCAAATTTCACCTTAAGCCAATAAGCCTACTCTCATAAATGTTTAGCACCTTATCCTTTAAATTAATTACTATGCAAGGCATTTGCAAAGTATGCAATACAGCAACTTTAGATTATATACAGCACACTATCAAACCACACTAAAGAAACTCTTTTGCCAAAATTATTTTAAAGTAATCGAATTTTGAATGATAGCAAAACAAAATTATTGTTTTCAGGGAAAATATTAAAGTATCTTAACTTGGATAAAGTAAAGATACTTGCATAAAGCTTAAAGTATTTTTACTTGGACAATGTTTTACTGGATAGTACTTATAATAAACAAGCTCATACTCACAAATCAATATTAATTGAAAACAAAGAGATTGAAAAGAAATGAAAAGAAAGAGATTTGTGATTTATTACAATGTTAATGCAGTTTTAAATCATTTGTCAACTAAACTATTAAAAAATACAAATAATACCCAGAAAACAAACCTGTAACTTTCTATACATTTAGAAGTTAATGCAGTTTTAAATCATTTGTCAACTATTAAAAAATACAAATAATACCCAGAAAACAAACCTGTAACTTTCTATACATTTAGAAAAACTATGGAATCTTTGATAGTTGATTAGGAACCTCCAATTTGGTAGGTTGCTAAGGCAGTTTCACAGTCCACATGAGTAAAGTTTGCTCTTCAGCTGTCAACTTTCAAATAAACAGTTTCAAAAACCCAAACTAAGCAATCGTTTCACTAGATCTTTTATCAGCTAAGGTATAAATAGCTCTTCACATAGTCAGAGAAATTGTATTTTAAAGATTTTTGATTGTATTGTGCTCAATATTATTAATATTTTATCCACAGATCACAAGGTAAACAAGAGGCTATGCAAAGCATTGTGAATACACTTGTGATATTGCAACCAAGCCACTTGTTTTTAATCCTTTGATCTTAATAAATGCATTTTGAAAATGTACAAGTCTAAAATATTCTATTTTTGTTGGATTCCTAATAATCTCTTATTTTTCAATGGTGTTTTAATTAAAAGGTTAAAGAATTTAAAAATAAAAAATCTTTAGTTAAGCCACAGAGTTCCCTGCAAGCATATTTTTTCCTCTCCCCAGAGAATAGAAAAACAAACTTGAGCATTCAAAAAGAGAAGAAACAAGTCACAACCTAAAGTCAAAGACATGGTCAGGCTTAACATTTAGCATGTCTAGCCCTGTGCCATATTGCCTTGTTGATATGTGCTACACTTCCAACATAAACATACAGAGTAAAAATTTTCAAGATGCTAATTCTCTACAATATCGCTGTCTTTTGCAGAGCTTCAGCCCATAGGATTCTCTAGCTCAGTTCTTAAAGCCCTTTCAAATAAACAGTTTCAAAAACCCAAACTAAGCAATTGTTTCACTAGATCTTTTATCAGCTAAGGTATAAATAGCTCTTCACATAGTCAGAGAGATTGTATTTTAAAGATTTTTGATTGTATTGTGCTCAATATTTATTAATATTTTATCCACAGATCACAAGGTAAACAAGAGGCTATGCAAAGCATTGTGAATACACTTGTTATATTGCAACCAAGCCACTTGTTTTTAATCCTTTGATCTTAATAAATGCATTTTGAAAATGTACAAGTCTAAAATATTCTATTTTTGTTGGATTCCTAATAATCTCTTATTTTTCAATGGTGTTTTAATTAAAAAGTCAAAGAATTTAAAAATAAAAAATCTTTAGTTAAGCCACAGAGTTCCCTGCAAGCATTTTTTTTCCTCTCCCCAGAGAATAGAAAAACAAACTTGAGCATTCAAAAAGAGAAGAAACAAGTCACAACCTAAAGTCAAAAACATGGTCAGGCTTAACATTTAGCATGTCTAGCCATGTGCCATATTGCCTTGTTGATATGTGCTACACTTCCAACATAAACATACAGAGTAAAAATTTTCAAGATGCTAATTCTCTGCAATATCGCTGTCTTTTGCAGAGCTTCAGCCCATAGGATTCTCTAGCTCAGTTCTTAAAGCCAACATTTTACATTTTAAGGATATTTTTGAATAGTACTTCCTCAAACCACAATGTCAGCACTGAAGAGGCCAGACCTACTACTGCCTTGAGAGTTGACCTCTGAGAGTGAGACCTCCCCCACAAAAAAGAAATGTTAGCAGCTAAGGGTAGGGGGCTTGCTAGGAATCAAGCAGGTACTCAAAGAAAGGGGAAGTCATGTTTTTTTAGAGGTCTTGTATTTTTAGAGGAAACTGGAAAAAGACGAGAATAAAACTAAATGGTCTACCATTATGTTAAGTGAAATAAGCCAGGCACAGAAAGACAAACACCATATGATCTTACTTACACATGGAATCAAAAAAGTCAAACTCATAGAAGCAGAAAGTAGAACAGCTGTTACCAGGGGCTGGGGAACTGGAGTTTTGGGTAGAAAGGGGTTGGGGAGATGTTGGTCAAAAGGCATAAAATTTCAGTTAGATGGAAGGAACAAGTTCAAGAGATTATTGTATAACACAGTCACTGTAGTTAATAACAATGTATTGTTTACTTAAAATTCACTGAGAGTAGATTTTGTGTTCTTATCACAAAAAAATGATAAGTATATGAGGCAATGCACATGTTAGCTTGATTTAGCCATTCCACAATGTATACAAAAATCAAAACACCATGTTGTACACCACAAATATATACAAGATTTGTCAATTAAAAATATATATTATAAAAAAAAGAATTGCAACAGGAAAAAAAAGAAACAAAAACTAAATGGTCTATGAGGAGATTGTTGTTAGGCTTAGTTATCATAGCCAAGCTTGGAGCCAAAGACTCTCCTCCACGCTTCACGCTAATATGTGGTCTATTCATTACCAGTCCAAGACAAGTTCAATACAGAATTTGAGCCTAGCAATTTGGCAGAGTAATTTTATACCTGTTGAATTTAATAACAAAAAACCTACACTTATAGCTTGCATTTTTTTTCCTCAAACCACAATGTCAGCACTGAAGAGGCCAGACCTACTACTGCCTTGAGAGTTGACCTCTGAGAGTGAGACCTCCCCCACAAAAAAGAAATGTTAGCAGCTAAGGGTAGGGGGCTTGCTAGGAATCAAGCAGGTACTCAAAGAAAGGGGAAGTCATGTTTTTTTAGAGGTCTTGTATTTTTAGAGGAAACTGGAAAAAGACGAGAATAAAACTAAATGGTCTACCATTATGTTAAGTGAAATAAGCCAGGCACAGAAAGACAAACACCATATGATCTTACTTACACATGGAATCAAAAAAGTCAAACTCATAGAAGCAGAAAGTAGAACAGCTGTTACCAGGGGCTGGGGAACTGGAGTTTTGGGTAGAAAGGGGTTGGGGAGATGTTGGTCAAAAGGCATAAAATTTCAGTTAGATGGAAGGAACAAGTTCAAGAGATTATTGTATAACACAGTCACTGTAGTTTCCCATAAAATTAAAGCATATTGCCTCCTGACTAATCTACAAATCTTTTGTTCATGATTTAGTTATGAAGGCTGGACTCTTTTCTTTTTTTGTTTTTTTTTTTTGCTTTCTTATTTTGGGATAATTATAGACTCATAAAAAGTTACGAAGATAGTACAAAGAAGTCTCCTGTACTCACCACCCATCTTCCCCCAATGGTAACATCTTACATAACTAGAGCACATTATCAAATCCAGAAAATTGACTTTGACATAGTAAATCAATAGAACTTACTTGGTTTTCATTAATTTTTACATGCACTCATTTTTTATCTGTTGAAATTTATACTTTTTTGCACTATTAAATCAGATTGTCCTCTAATTTTATGAGCAACATAAACAACATGCACGGCTATTGTCTGTTCCCTTTTGGGCCAACTCTCAGAATCTGTATCTCAAGGATTCGTATGATCACTGAGATTGTGATTATGTTAGCAGTTCTCAGTCACATAAAGAACACCACTCTGACTGCATGTCTATAAGAACAAGAATATTCCTTGTCTCACTGACTGCTTCAGCCCCAGTGACAGGAAGCCATTCTGATTAGAAGGGCCTTACAGTCCAACCAGACCTCAGCCTATTACTGCTCTCCAGTCTGCTTTGACAACTCTATAAACTTTTGTTGAGATCCAGTTATTATGCTATTTGCTGAGTTGCAGAAATGAATAATAATTCACCATCCATTCTTTAAAGTAGCTAACAATCTAAAAGAGAATAAAAAAGTGAGTTTTGGTTTCTATTAAGATGGTGAACCAGCACTGGATACTGGCTATTTTCCCTGAAAATTACCCTGGAGAAATTACAGAAGAGTGAGGTAAGTATGGAGCTGGGAAACTAAATGGAAATTTCAAAAAACCTCTGAGGGAAGAAAGGCTGTCAGGAACTGATGTCAGGGTACCCTTAGGATGGAGGGACAGGGGACGAGGGCAACAAAAGAAGGCTGAGTGCGTGGGATGGGAAAAGCTTTCAGATCTGCTTTTCCTTTCTCCATTTGCCTTGGGGAGTTAATGCTGATGGAGTTTGGATGTGTTGTTCCCTCCAAAACTCAAGTGGTAATCTGATCCCTAATGTGGCAGCGTTGGAAACATTGAGTCATGCTGATGGATCCCTCATGAACGGATTAACGCTCTCCCTGGGGGAGGGGGGGAGTAATGAGTGAGTTCTCGCTTGATTAGTTCCTGCCAGAGCTGGTTGTTTAAAATACCCAGGCACCTCCTCTCTCTCTCTTGCTTCCTCTCGCCATGTGATCTGCTTGTATCCACCATCTGCTGCCGCTTTCTGCCATGAGTAGAAGCAGCCAGAGGCCCATGCCAGATGCAGCTGTCCCAGAATCATAAGCGAAATAAACCTCTTTTCCTTATAAATTATCCAGTCTCAGCTATTTCTGTTATAGCAACATGAAATGGACTAATACAATGGTTTTCCCTATTACCACCGGTAAGTAGAAATCAGCAGCCAAAACCCAGCCCTGTCAAGGTATTGGGATAATATTAGGGCAGCACCAAAGCCCTGAAGAGGTGAGGAGTGAGGAAAAGATGTGCAGGCATGTCGGCCACCCTCAGCAGCAATGCACATGTTCCCAGGCAAGAGAAGCCCCACCCGTTGTCCTCGCCCATAACCCATGCACTCCCTCTAGACCACATTCCAGGTACTCATATGGCCCTAAACCCATTAACAGGGTCTTTATGGGCCTCTTCCCTAGTCCATCTTCCCAAGGGTAGACCAGGTCATCATCAATGTGCACACCCCAAGGGGTGGCAGCTGATGGAAAACATGTCCAGAGCTTGGGCATGGAGGGCTGGAATGTCTATGGACATGCACAAGGCTACTTTCGGCATAGGGTGGGAAGAGGCCAGGGGTCAGTTCTCTTTACTGCTGCATTGTGGCAGGGAACTCAAAGGAAACCAAGAATTCTAAATTTCAACCTGGCCTTCTAGATCATTATGATGGTATATTTGTCAATGTAGAGGTATAAAATGTAGTTTATTTAACAGTATGTTAATTTGAATAAGTTTTAAATATTTAGACAAATAATATGTGGGCTTCCGTTTTACTCCTGCCCTGGGCCCCAAACACATTAGGGGTGCACCTGGTCCTGGGGCATTCATTTTCTCACCACTTCCCTTTTGAACTCTCAGGACTAATGCACTAAAATCTAAGGACCTTATCTGCATTCCATGCTGCTTTGTTCAGAGTTGAGGGAATATTTCCAACCAGATGAGTTGTTCCAACCAGGGGAGTAGCAGCACAGGATGGTCAGCACCAGGATTTTGTGGTGTCTAGGGCTCTCCATTTGGGGGTCTGCCCTGCATAACATCTTCTTGAACTCACCTGTAGAAAAACAAACAGAGGTCTGGGTATGAGCTCTTTCCCTAATGCATATTACCAGGCAAAGCAGCTGATACATCCAGGGGAACGTGGAACCTATGAACCAAAATAACTATACCCTAAACAGTGCAACCACTATAAAACACAGAAAAAACTGAGAAGTGCATATACATTAAATTAAATTATGAAAACAGATCAAGAATTTTTAAAAAGTATATTTTTTCAAAGGGATAAAGGAGGTAATATATAACAAAAACACAAAATCATGGAAAGGAACTTGGTGGAAATACTAGGTATAAAAATATAATAGAAATAAAGGGCTTAATAGATATAGTAAGTTTGGGTTCGATATAGCCAAGGAAAATCAGTGAGTTCGATAACTATTCAAGGAACTCTTGTAGAACAGAAAAGGATAAAAGGAAAAAGAAAGAGAGAGAGAGGAAAAGAAAACAAATACATATCAAAGATAGAGACAGGAGTGCTAATAGGATAGCAGTAGTCTAAGCATGAAAGAAAAATATTAGTAGAGGGGAGTGCACAATGAAAACATATTTCCAAAGACCTGAGATTAAAAGTGCTCATATAGTGCCAAAAAGGACTGGTGAGGAAAAATCCATACCTATACACATTATGTTAAACACAATAATGTCTGATAAAAATAAGATTAAATACAACCACCTATAAACAAATTAATTAGACTGATATCAGATCTCTCAACAGCAACACTGGATACAAAAGAAAATGGAGTATTTTCAAAACTTTGTACCTAGAATGTTCTATGCAACCCATTGCTATTTAAATATTAGAACCATATTCTAAAGCACAAGAATCCTCAGAACATTGCATTTTAGAAATGCCCTTGCAAGATATACTTAAATGGGAAGATAGATAAATCCAGAAGGATACTGCAGGAGATATGGGAGTTCAAGAAATTAAATAACTTCATAAAGCTTATTTATTTATTAACTAAAGTAAGAAAAAGACGTATTCATGATAACCCAGAGCTAAAATCCTAGATAATACCAACATGATGAAAGTGAGAGGAGAGCATGCTAAAGTACTTACGTACTGTCTTTTTATACAGATATTCATATTAAGAACATAATAGGGTAAATTAAAAGAAACATTGGTCTTAGTATACATGCAATCACCATAAGGAAAAAAATGCATTAATTTTAAATCAACAGAATAAAATTACATCCAGCTAATGGAAATCAAGAAGAGAGAAAAATTTTTAAAAGCACAGTTAGTGAAAAATGTTAAATTAATAAAATGTTTTAAAAAACTCAATATGTGATAGCAATTAAAATAAGTATAAGTCTTATTAAAAGACATAACTTTTCAGCCTGGATTTAAAAAAAGAAAAAAATACAAGGTCCACCAATATGTTATCTAAAAGAAATATTGTAACAAACAAGGAAAGAAAGAATGACAATAAAAGTTTGGGGGAAAAGTACCAGACAAATATTAACTAAAGTAAAGCCCATATACCATTATTATATCTCACAAAATACTACCTAAAACATAAAATATCAATAGGAACAAAGAGAGAAACTATTTATTGTTAAGAAACAGCAGAGCAAGAAGATAACCATCACAATCATATGTAACTAACAATATAGTCTCTAAATATATACAGCAGCAATAACAGAACTGTCAATATATAAATTAAGAATTACAGTTAGAAATATTAATATACCTCTTTCAGAGACCAGCAGATCAAGCACACCAAAAAAGCTACAATTCAGATCTGCAAAATACAATTACTAGCTCAAACTGTAAATGATATGCGGAGCCATTAATTTAACAAACAGAGAAGATAGATTCTTTTTAAGTACACAGCAATATTTGCAAAAAAAAAAAATGGCTGTGTACTGGCCACTAAGAAACTTAAAAAAAATTCCTGTAAATGGAATATCATTTAAACTATCTTATTTGACCATATACAATAAAATTAGAAATAGATAGCTAAAATATTTCAAATGTTTGGAAATTAAACTAAAATACAATAAGTTTAGCTATAACTAAAAATCAAATAAGAGAACTCACTGAAAATTTAGAAGTTGATCAGAACATAAATGCTACTCATCGAAATTTTGTAGGCACAGTGTTTAGAAAGTAATATGTGGATATAAATACACTTATTGGACAAAGATTGAAAACAACCAGCTCAGTATCCACAAGAAGTTGGCAAAAAAACTGTAGAGCAGACCCGAAGAAATAAAGGGGAAACATAACCAAGGATAGATATAATGCAATACAGAAGAAAAAAAGAGAGAGAGAGACGTTAACAAAACTGAATGGCGGTTCTCTGAAAAATTTAATAAAATAAATTTATTTCAAGTGAGAGAGAAGGATAAACAAACTACAGAATGAAATAAGATAAACAAATACAGACACAATTGATCAAAATGCTAAGGGAATGTTATTAACAACTGCTAACAAGTTTACAAACCTAGTTAATATATTTAACTATCTGAAAAAATATGAAGGACTAGAAACTCAGCTAGAACAATAAACATAAAGAAATGTAAACAGCAATCAAAGACTTTTTTTACATAACAAAACAAGAACAAAAATAAATAAATATACCTTGAGTCCAGAAGGTTTATAGACTAGTTTTGCCAAACTTTCAAGAAATCTGTAAACTTGTCTTGTATAAATTGTTCCAGAAACTAGAAAAACCTTGAAGGCTGCCCAACTCATTTTGTAAGGCTGTTAATTCCAATTTCCAAATTAGGCAAGAGTACTTGAAGAAAAGAAAATTACAGGCCTATTCCACCTATTATCATAGATGTGAAAATCAAAAATAAAATATTAGCTACCTGTATCTAATGGTGTATCACAATAGTACATGTATATAAATTGTGTAAAGCTATTAGCAAATAAGAATAGAAAGGAATTGAGTTAACTCAGTCACAGTAATAAAACAAAAGCTTTGAATAACTCAGAGAGTAGAGAAATTAGTAGAGAAATCCAAAGCACATTTACTTTAGGATGGGGGTGGGGTAAGTCCTATTAAAAGAAAAAAAAATAAAAGTATTAAGGGGAAGAGAAAAATCTCTCTATTTGCAAACATGAGTATTTACACAAAACAACCAGTAGAGTCATCATACATTATTAGAATTTATTAAAGAGTTCAGCAAGAAAGCTGAAACCAGAAGAGGAAAGAGATGTACAAATCAATAAAGTTATAACAGAAGGACAATGTGACAACAGAGCCTTGTACAGTGGAGAGGAAACACAGAGGTGGGAATTTTACCTGGGACGGGAAGGAAAGACTTCTTGGAAGAAGAAACAAGTTATATTTTGAAAGATCATGACCCTGCAGGCAGAGGTAGCTGCTTGCCCAGAGACTCAAAGGTATGTTCAGGAAGTTTGGTACTGAGGGAGTAAGAAAGGGCAGGCCAGGATATGACACTGGAGATGACACTTCTCATCCTGAAGAAGCCTGTATGCTATGCTAAGGCACATGGATTTTACAAGTAAGTGGAGAGATGCTGGAGAGTGCTAGTCAGCGCTAAGATATGGTCCAGTTTGGGGCATTACTTTGGTGATAATATGGAAAATGGGCTGAAGGGGGTTTAGATCAGAGACAGGAAGACACGTAGTAAGTTATTGCTGTGATCCAAATAAAAATGATTGTGATGGTCAATTTTAGGTGTCCACTTGACTAGATTAAGGAATGCAAGTACCTATAGAACTGGTAAAGCATTATTTTTGGGTTTGTCTGTGAGAGTGTTTCCAAAAAGATTGGTGTGTGAGTCTGAGTGGGCTAAGTGGGAAAGATCAACCCTCAATATGGGCAGACACAATTCAACAAGCCGAGGGCCCAGACAGAATAAAAACAGTGGGAAGATGAATTGGCCTCTCTTCTGGAGCTGGGAAACACACTTCTTCTCCTGCCCTTGGACATCAGAACTGCAAGCTCTCCAGGCTTGGAACTACAGGACTTAACACCAGCTACCTACCCCCAACCTCAGATTCTCAGGCCTTCATACTTGGACTGAGCCATGCTACTGACACCCCAGGGTCTCCAACTTGCAGGCAGCCTGTTGTGGGATTTCTCAGCCTCCATAATCACACAAGCCAATTCCACTAGTAAATCTCCTCTCATATATCATATCTATATATCTATATAAATATCTATATTTATATATGCTAAAATGCTTGGATTTTACAAGTAAGTAGAGATGATAGATGGATAAGTAGATACATTATATAGAGAGAATATATATATTCTATGTAGATAGATATTATATAGAGAGAATATATGTGTGTGTGTGTGTGTGTGTGTGTGTGTGTGTGTGTGTGTGTGTGTGTGTGTGTACGTCTATATATTCGATTGGTTCTGCCTCACTGGAGACCCCTGACTAATACACTGATGAAATAGTCTGAAGTAAGGCTGTCCATGGGAATAGAGGGTGGAACCTAGATACAGTTAGAAGGTAGAAGCAATTGGATTTGAATGAAGAAATTAAAAGGGAGAGAAGACTCTGTGTGTCTCCGAGTCTGCACTGGGAAATAGAGCAACAGGGATGCCATCAGCACCAGGAAAAACAGCTTTCACCAATTACTATATGGGACCAATGAATCCTTCTACATTTTCTTTACACTTTAAGTCATATTAAAAATAACCTACATCAGGGAAGCTATGCGTGTGTGGGGGCAGGGAGTGTGTGGGAAATCTCTGTAATGTCTTCTCAATTTTGCTGTGAACCTAAAACTGCTCTGAAGAAATAAAGTTATTTAAAAATAAATAAAGGATAGTAAAAACAATTAAACATTTAAATAAAACTTTAAATGTACTAAGGTAGATAAATGATGCACGTTCAGCTACTTCATTTCACTTAAGTAAACTTAATTCTGAATTAGAAACAATGTATTATTGACTTTTTTATAAGGTTTATGTTGATAATTTAGATTCTGTTATTTAATTCTGGGTTTTAGTGACTTTTCATACATACATTTAAAATCAGAATTCCAACAAAGAAGATAAAAGATGCACTTTCAGCTGCTTTATTTCGTGAATTACAATTAATTCTAAATTAATAACTATATCATTGCCTTTTACTTACGTTTTTTACTTTATTTGTATTTTTTGAGGCATAATTAATTATACATATTTTGGGGGTACAGCATTGACTGTCATCACCTGTGTACAACATGTGATGATCTAATCAATATTATTAGCATATTCATTATTACAAATCATAATTATTCTTTGTGCCCCTTACTCAATATCTTCTCAATCCCCTTCCCACCTCTACTAAACAGATTTGTTCTCTCCTTCTGAAAGTTCAATGTATTATTGTGGTCTTTTCTCTCTCTCTCTCTCTCTCTCTCTCTCTCTCTCTCTCCTTCCATCTTTCCTTCTTTACACCCACCCAGGGAACTGGCATAAAAACAGACCCTTGGACCAATGGAAGAGAATAGAGGACACAGAAATCAACTGACATACTTACATCTAACTAATCTTTAACAAAGGCAACAAGAGCATACATTGGTGAAAAGACGTCCTCTTCAATAAGTGGTGCTGGGAAAACTGGACATCCATATATAGGAGAATGAAACTAGACCTGTACCTCTTACCATGTACCAAAATAAACTCAAAATGGATTAAAGATTTAAGCATAAGACCTGAAACCATAAAAATACTGAAAGAGAACATAGGGGAAACACTTCAAGAAGTAGGATTGGGCAAAGACTTTATGAATAAGACCCCAAAAACACAAGCAACAAAAGAAAATATAAACAAATGGAACTGTATCAAACTAAAAAACTTCTGCACAGCAAAGGAAACAATCAACAAAGCAAGAAGACAACATACAGAATAGAAAAAAATATTTGCAAACTATACATCTGACAAGGGATTAATATTGAGAATTTATAAGGAACTCAAACGTTTAATTACACAGTAAAAAAACAATCCAATTAAAAAATGGGCAAAGGAGCTGAGTAGACATTTTTCAAAAAAACATACAAATGGCCTTCAGGTACATGAAAAAATGCTCAACATCACTAATCAATAGGGAAATGCAAATCAAAACCACATTGAGATTTCATCTCACACCAGGTCGACTGGCCGTTATTAAAAAGACTGAGAATAACAAATGCTAGCAAGGATGTGGAGAAAGGGGAACTCTTCTACACTGTTGGTGGGACTATAAAGTAGTGCAGCCATTATGGAAAACAGTATGGGGGTTTCTGAGACAATTACAGACAGAACTACCATATGATCCAGCAATCCCACTTCTGGGTACATACCCAACAGAATGGAAATCATCATGTCGAAGGGATACCTGTACTCCCATGTGTATTGCAGTTCTAGTTACAGTAGCCAAGAGCTGGAACCAACCTGAATGTCCATCAACAGACTACTGGATAAAGAAAATGTGGTGTGTATATATATACACAATGGAATACTACGCAGCCATAAAAAAGAGTGAAATTCTGCCATTTTCAGCAACATGGATGAGGTTGGAGAAAATTGTGTTGGGTGAAATAAGCCAGACACAGAAAGATAAATACTCTTTAATGAGGGGGACAACTTAGGAAGATAAGAGCTGGGTTAGAAAAACAAACAAGAATGTGGAGAAACCTCGTGAAAGCAGGAAGTTTTTACCACCTCGGAGACACTGAAGGGAGAAGAGGAGAAATTCGCATTATTGGATCCCACTGAGGTGGAACAATGGACAAGGACTTCCCAGTAGAAGCTGTAACTGTAAAGAAACAGAGATGCTGCCCTTGAAGCAATCCTGAATCTTTTCCCACCTTCTGATTGCCTGCAAGTCCCACCCATCAGTCAAATCCATGCTGAAGCCAGAGGTCAGGAGACCTGGTGAGGCAGTCTGCAGATTTCAGGTCCCCAAAGCAGAAGGCTGAGTAGAGGTGGATGAAGACTGGAGAATGGGAGTGGGCATCACTTTCAATAGGTTTTTTTTTTTTTTTTTTAGTTGAAGTGTATGAAGGCAATCTGACCTCGCACAGACATGTGATTGGAAAAGGGAAAAATATTTTAATAGCTTTTCAGGTAATTGAGAATACTCATCTGTGATATATACCAAAACTCAACAAAATGATAGTTTCTTAAAAGATAGTTGTAACACAGACACTGAAACCATATCAATAAACTTTACAACTCTGATTACTACTATGTTACATTGAAATATATTGATCTGCCTTACATTTCAAATGGACATTTTACTCCTTAATGTTTGTGTAATTCATGCATTATTACTCATGAATTTCATTACACATGTAATGTATGGAAAATTACACTTGTTAATGTCCCCACCAATTTATCAGTAAAGTCTTTAAGTATTAAGGAGCTGTCTAGTTTATGATGGCATATACTTCAAAGTTCTCCAAAATTCTAAGTTTTACTTGAAAGCCTGAATTTTATCACTGGAAACAAAAATTGTCAGTTGTTTTCCTTAAAGGAACATTTTATTTATTTTCAAGAAATTTCTGCAAAATACTCAACTCTGAATAACCTCAGTGTATCTGTCAGTCATTCTTTTAAGTAAACATGGTGTTTCATGAAAAAGGAGCTAATTCAGCTTGCAAGGCAAACTATTAAACCAGTTCTTTTTCTTGAGACATCCATTGAATTTTGATATGCAGCAGCCGTGTTCTTATGGATACTTCTCACATCATCAACACAATAGGAAAGACGTAGAGACTTAGGGTTGAGATATAATATAGGTAATTTTTACCACTTCACCAAAGTCATCCTGCCAGTGAGTGGCAATGAAGAACGTAGTGACTACTGCCACAGTTGGCACCACTGCCTTTAAGAGTGCTGCGACCCCAGCTCTTTGACCCACCGTGGCTTTTGTACCGTCAGTGCAAATGTCAACACAGTGAAAAAGAAAAATAATGTCTGAGTATTGTTATGTCATTATTTTAACCATGTGGACTCCTCAGAGTATCTCAGTGGACCCCCACCAGTTCATAGACCATGCTTTGACATCAACTGAGAATGTCCAAAACCCAATATAACAAGACTGCAGAGAGTCACTATGATACACTGGACACCTAAATTGAGTCCAGTGAACTTCTTGTGCTCTTGATTCTGTATTTCTTTCCTGCCCTATCCCTGGAAAATGTGTTAAAATTATGTGATAAGTATGCAGGGTAATACATTGTTTTTCCTCTCTCAAGGGTAGGATGCCTTTGGGAGTTGTATTAGTCTGTTTTCTGTTGTTTATAACAGAATATCTGAAAGTGGGTAAATTATAAAGAAATGAGATTTATTTTTTATGGTTTTGGAGGCTGAGAAGTCCAAGGTTCAAGGAATACATCTGGTGAGGGCCTTTTTCTGGGTGGGAAGTCTCCACAGCAACACAGGTTGTCACTTGACAAGAATGGGCTGAGCAAGAGAGGTGACCTGCTCACCTGCTCTCCTTACAGAGCCATCAGAACAACACCCACTGCTCCATGAATGGATCAAGCCATTCACGAGGGTACAATCCTCAAAATCCAATCGCCTCTTAAAGGCCCTCCCTTTCATTTACCATAATAGGATTTTCCACTGTCTTAACATTATTACAACGGGGGTCAAATTTCCAGCATATGAACTGTTGGGGAACACATTTAACCCATAGCAAGGGTTTCCCCTAGAAAGTGCTAAGGTATTTGATACCCTCTTCTAGAAAGCCCAGGATGATGTCCAGTGCAGTGTGTTCTCAGCAGGAAATCATGAAAATGCTGTCGTTTGTGCTAAGTTATCAGGCCTAAAGAAATTGTTAGAACCTGATACCCAACATAATTGAAATCTGAGGGGGAGAGAAGGAAGAAGTTTATCAGCTGTTTGGGCTTTTACAAAACAGTGTTAGACCTTCGCTCCCTAAATCTAAATGTGGTAATTTGGGGTCTAGCTTACTTGAGGAAAAAAAATCTCTCCATTAATATGTACAAAAAGAAATTTATAGATGCCATAATGAAATAGAAAGCAACCAGAAGTAAATTCATTTAATAAAGGAAATTGAGTTTGCTGTATATATCCCTAGATATTCCAGTTTAAATAGTCCACTGATTTAATCTAGTTACCTAGTAGTAAGGCACTTACACAATGAAGATTTAGGGTTGATATAAATTTAGGATTCAGTTGTGATCTCGGATGCTTGTAACAAAATACTTCTTGTGGGAAAGCAAGCCCCTTGGCAATCTTTGCATTGTGTGTTCAATTAAGTGACAATTTATTCTGCCTTTGTTTTTAATGGGACTCGTCATTTATTGTCATTACTGGTCCACCAGAGAGAACCCTTAAGTGTTCTCTTTATTTTTCTCTTCAGAACAGAATCCAAACTAAACCATCAGAGTTTGCTTTTTTCAACAATGAAAAAGCTTGTGACTACAGAAAGCCAGCTCCATCTAGCTGTCCCTCCTGTGCCATTCCTCTGTCTACGTTCCATGAACATAAAATAATGTGTACGAGCTGTCATCAAAATAGGTTCTTCTAAAATAGATTTCTGCCAAACGGACAGACCAGTGACCTCACGTAAAAATTATTTTAAAGATATTGACACATACCCATTGGTTTCTATAATATTTATCTTGTATTTGTCTTCTTTGAAAGTAGATGGAGTTGGTTATTCTGAGGAAAAACTCTAAGATCTACATTATATTAAAACACCCACACAGGAATGTGCACTTCACCTCGTTTATTAAGTTTGAAATCTAGGTCTAACATTTCATAAAGGTTAAAAGATAACCAGATTAAATGTTCAAATGATATTACATTTGAGGTTGTTTATTGTGTGCATATGGGTCTTTACCAAAAAAATGCTAAAGTAGTTCTCCTGAGACTTCTGAAGGAGTGTTCTCCAATCTCTCTTGTTGAAATCAATCTAAAAATATTTAGCATTGTGTAAATCCTGTGGTAGCCACATGCATCTTTATTAGGTCATGCCAATATTAAAGAGATTTACAAAAAAAAAAAAAAATTTAGTCCTTGTAGCATATATTTCCTACATTGTTCTTATTAAATTATTCTTAAATTTGGAAAATTAATAAACCTTATATTTAATTTATGCTCTTGGGTGAGGTTAGGAATTTCTATTGTCACCACAATTTTATCACTAAAGAGATGTGCTAACATCTTTATGAATTCACTTAAAACCATTATTTCACTTCAAAGAGCTCTACATACATTTCAAAATATGTTGCTTTAACACATTTTCAGTGCATTTTCATCAATATTTTATTTTGCTATCACCCAGCCTTACCTCTTGCCACAAACAATAAAGCAGGGCAGTCAGGCAGTTTAACACAGCTTGTGATCAGCAACCACCTTACACTACAATCTGCCTTCAAACATCAAAATGCACTCTAAGGGACAAAAGAACTTTACCTGCAATCAGAAAATATGACTTCATAAATTGCTCAGTTTAAAAAGCTCTGAATGCACTCATCACATATGATTTCTTAGATTCCACCATGTTCTATTTGGCTCAAAACATATGTATGTCTGTGCACATAGCATTGCTATTCATGAAGAGTGAAAAGAAGGATATCACAAGTGGAAATCCACTTAAACTGCCTTTCTGCTAAGTTGAATGCTGCCTGCAATTCATTCATTCATCCACACAATACAAGTTTGCAAGTCTGCTATATACAGAGTTCTGCAGTGTGCTATATCCTTAGACTTTTAAAAGAAAATACATCCCAAGTTTTCCCACTTGCAGGTATTATACAGGCAATGTAAAGACTGATAACAAACCACATTTCTGTCATTAATTCTCTTCAGGGTTAAGACACTTGATTTTGTTAAAAGACATTGATAACCACTAATACCATAGCATGATTTTGATTAACAGAAAAACCAACAGAAAGAGATGCACTGAGGAACAGGAGTCAGGACTCATCACTATCAGAAGCATGACAGAGCACCAGGCAAAACCTAGGGTAATGGTGAATGGCACGGTGAGTGATAGGGACCAGCACACATGTAGAGCCTGAAGTCAAGCACGTGTGTCGAATCTCAGCATCACGGTCACTGGCTGAATGGCAATGAGTGATGCATTTCATTTCATTCACTTTCTGTTTCTTCACAGACAAACTGGAAATAATAAAGTACTCCTAAAAGGGCTGATGTGATAATTAATGGGATAAAATATGTGGAAGTGCAAGATGCAGACAAAACACTCAAAATTTTGTATCTACTTTTCTTTCTTCGAGATGGACATGAGTGGGAAGCAGAGGGTTACCAGAAGAGACTAGGTGTCATGAGGTGGAGAGAAGTACATCTGGATGATCTAAATTCTAGTTTATAATTAATTAATTAATTAATTAATTAATGCTATCAGCTTAAGGGCCTGAAAACCAACTTCAAACTTGCCTAGGACAAGGACACTCCCTATCTAGATCCAAAAGTCAAATAATGTTTTGGTCAGGCACACAAAAGAGGACTACATAGGACATTCTGAGTTAGAGCTTTAAATATTTACAGTATATACCTCAGGTATTTCCAAAATTGATCTGAGCCTCTAAAATGTGCTCTTAACCAGATCAAATTTGTCTTTGGTAGACAAGACACTACCAAACTCATCTTTTGCGCTTCTTTCTTCTTCCATATTTTCTCTTACTACATCTTTTTAGTTTATCACCTTCTAAACACATCATTAATGATTCCTATTACCATAGAACCATGACTTTTTTTTAATGGAAAACAAAACACTCCTCTTTCCTTAAGCTTCAGGATCCTCTAAGAAGAGATTTAATAGAACCAATAAGGTATGCTATAATGAAAAATGTTTCAAAAACATTTGGAAATTCTAAGCATTGTCCAAATCAACCTAAAACTTCCACTAAACACAATAGATTAGAAGCCATCTCCTCTCTCCTCACGCTGGTCTACATTTACAAGATTACTAATACAGAACCTGACACAAAGCTGAAAGTATCTCTAAATATTCTATAAATGTGGGCAAACCTCAGGATTCTAAGGCCTTTGGTTTATCAGTTTTAGATAACCCGAGCACCCAAAGTGGTGAGACCAATCCGCACAGACATGTATTACAGAGTGCCAATACACAGTCTTCTCTTCCATTCTTGAATTTGGCAAATATCTTAAACACTGTGATGTCTGACTCTTCTTCAAATTAACAGTGTTATCTTTTGCCCATATATTAAATCACTTTGCCTTAATTTACTGTAATCCTTTGCTAATCAATATATACAATCTCATTAGTCTTCTCTGTAATTTTCTTACATTTACAATGACTTCTAAGTTTGAGTAACTATAAAGAGGCTATTTGTGGATGATGTTTAATTGATGTTGTAGAAGAATCTTTAACCTAGCAGTACCAGAAGAGGCTCTACAGCTAAAAGATGTGAAACACAGGCAAGATTACCTGAACTATGAATGATCAACAATACCAATTCACTTGTGAATTTTGGCAAAAGTGATTTGATTTATACTAACACTTGATTTAACAAAATCATCATGTGTGCTTTACAAATATATACAATCTATGCAAAAATTACTTTTTAAAAACATGATGTTGAAACTACCAGTATTCTTTAATTTGAAAGATGAGTGACAAGTACAACAGCAAAAACTATCTTCAGCGGCTTTGTTGTGTCATGAACAAAACATAAAGCAAATTAGCATTGATGGCACTGACTTTCATTTAGATTAGAATCCCCTCTCCTGGTACTCTTACATATTCATAGCATTGTCACAATTGATGGTTTTTAAATTTCTTTAGAAATCAATCCAGATTACGAAACTTGACTATCAGAATACCTAGTTGTCACCAATCCCGCTTAACCCATGGGAACAACGTGTTGTTTTCATTACATTTCTATCTTACATTGATTTTGTTTCATGATGAGAACTGAACTACAAGCATTTACAAACTCCAAGTGGTTCACACCTCCTAGGGAGATTTCCATGGAGAACCATTTACTCTATTTCTCATCCCTACAGCTCCCATAAACTTCACAGAGGCAATGCTATACAGAGGGAACCAAAAGACAAAGGAGGTGACTCCTTAGAACAAATGTAAAGGCCAATTTAAATGTCTCATAGTAATTGATCACACTGCAGCCACACTGCAATGCAGGAAACAGGCTAACAAGCCATCACTTTCACCCTCACCCAGCTAAGCACATAGGGATTGCACCGGACAGAATCTACCTACTCCAAATACCAAAGAAAGCAAAAAAGTACCAGAAACGAAGATGGCAATAGCATCAAAGACTCTAAATTATCTAGTTCCTGAACTTTCCTGAATTGTGCCTCAAGAAATGGGGTTCATCCATAAGCAAAAAAAAAACAAAAAAAAAAAAACAAAAACCCAAAAACTGGGAGAACTAGGATGAGACTTTCACAATCAAAAAAGGAGCTAGTCACACTTAAGAGCCTCTACTGAGAAAGGTGAGAAAGTTTTAATGCTAAAAATAAAGGACAAAACAAAAGTTGAAGATTAAAAAAAGCAGGAGCCGGCCCCGTAGCTCACTCGGGAGAGTGCGGTGCTGGTAGTGCCGAGGCCACAGGTTCAGATACTACATAGGGATGGCCGGTGTGCTCACTGGCTGAGCATGGTGCAGACCACACCCAGCCGAGGGTTGCAATCCCCTTACCAGTCAAAAAAAAAGCAATGTATTCACACCGATATTTCTATTTTTCAAAAGGGAAAAAGAAAGACATTAAGTGGGGAAAAGAAAGACATTAAGTGGGGTAACTTGTTGGAGGGAATGCTCTGCTTTTTCTTATTTCTTATGTTTCCTGCCTATGAAACAAACTTAGTAGCATCACTCCAGCCTTTCCCTGCCCACTTCCTCACTTCAGTCCAGGGGAGATGGAGTAGCATATATGCTTGGTAAATCTGGAGAAGAGTTTGGGAACTTACCCTTTTGGAATGTCCTCCCTAGTCTGGTGCTGCCATGATGGGCTGGGGAGCAAGTCTGCCCAGTTCTGGGTTCAAAATCAGCAAGCTCACCAGATAAACACATTTAAAGCTCCTTCATTCAACTTGAATTCCACCAGCAGCAAAGGGAAAATTTTTATATTACTCTTTGTTTTATTTTTCAACTTGATTGGAACCCAGGTGGGGAAGTAGATGGTGATGGAGACCATCCTGGAGATCCCTTAAACCTTAATCGTTAAAATAAAATACAACTCAGAGGGCATTTTTTCACACTTAGAGCTATTTCTAGAGAGAATCAGATCTTTAGCTTGCTCAAGGCCCCTATTCTTCAACTTCACCTCTCCCTTTCCACCATGACCTCTGAGCCTTCCCTTCCCACGCTCCTCCTACCCTCCTGCCAGCTTCCCTGCTCCTATCAAAATTTGGATCTTTAGCTTGCTCAAGGCCCCTATTCTTCAACTTCACCTCTCCCTTTCCACCATGACCCCCGAGCCTTCCCTTCCCACGCTCCTCCTACCCTCCTGCCAGCTTCCCTGCTCCTATCAAAATTTGCTTTCATTTGCTCTGTTCACATCTAATGTAAATGCCTCCTAACAGTTTAGACCATGCTAGCTCATCAGAATGCAACACTTCAGAACCCTCGGGATTTTTAACCTGCCAGACTCAGAAGACTTCAAAAACAAACCCAGTGTCCTTGAAGAAAATGTAGTAGCACCAGGGTAACCAGACTTAACAAACACTCCTTGAAAAGTTACTGATTTTATCCAGTGTGTCTTTGTGGTGAGAAGGAATCTGGGGTCTGTGAATTTCAAAGAAGTTTTGGAGTTTTTTTGTTTTGTTTTGTCTTGTTTTGACCAAATAAGGAACTAATTGAAAAGGAGAGAGACTAAGTGAAAAACAATTTTTTTTTTTTACAGCCAACTTGCAGTAATTCTTTAAAATTGATTTTAAATGTTGCCTTGTTGGTAAGATCTGATCTCATTTCCCCACGTGGGGCAAGGTTCTTCCTCTTCTGCACCTCTTGCAGGGGCCACAGGGCTCTTGTCTGCCCATTTCCCACATTGCCTTGGGATTGTCTGCATTTCCACCTGCCCCATTAGCTCATGATCTCTTCAAGAGTGCACTCAGTGTCTTCTTGTCTCCACACTCACAGTCTGACACCCAGAAGTGTCCCATACATGTTGGGGAGTTGAATGGAATTGTACCAATGGTCAGAGAGAGGAGGGGAATGAGAAAGGGAAAAAGAGGGTTCACATGTCTTAGAAAGAGTAATCCTTTCTTGGAAAAACAAGAAGTATCAGAGGAGTTCTAGGAGGCACAAGAAAGTAGAAGGATGGAAAGAGAAGAAAAGTTGAGTGCAATAAAAATAACTTCAGAGACAGACGATAGCACGACAACCACATTTAGAAGTGCGGAAGGGGTTGAAGGACTCAGAACTGTGACAGCAAAGAGGAAAATTCTCCACAGAGACAGAATGGAGAATATTTGTTCAATCACAGTGGTGACAGGGACAAAGACAATAAGACAGAGGATAGGACCACTCTGACCTGAGAACTAGTCACTGTTAAGGACCTTAAAATGTCCATCTTCCACTATGTAAAAAACAGGCTGCAAAAACTGTTTATTCTCTCAAACTGTATAGCCAAGGCCAAAGCCTTAACCTAATGAGTTTAAAACCCCAAAAGAGGAATTTCTAGAAGGACGAAAGAATTTGAAGACAAAACAGTGTCTTCCATTTAAGGAATTGGATCTTTTCATTAATAATAAAGAACAAAGACAATATACTAAATAAGTATCCAAAAAGTCAAATGTTAATAACTTTTATATGACTCAGCCTTAAAAAGGAAGGAAATTCTGACACATGCTACAACATAGATGAACCTTGAGGACATTATGCTAATTGAAATAAGCCAAGTACAAAAAGATAAATACTGCATGATTCCGCTTATATAAGGTTTCCATGAATAATCAAATTCATAGAAACAGAAAGTAGGATGATGGTGGCCAGTGGTTGGGAGATGGGGAAATGAGAGGTTGTTAACCAGGTACAGAGTTTCAGTTTTGCAAGATAAAAAAGCTGTGGATATTGGTTACACAGCAATGTGAATATACTTAACACTACTGAACTATATATTTACAAATAGTTAAAAATGGTAAATTTTATGTTATGCATTTTTACAACAGTAAAAATTTTTTAAAACTTTCACATTTTAATTACTTTTTATAAACCAATAATATCACAAGTGATTTTCATTCAATTGACTTCAAGACACAAAGAAATAAAAAGAAGCATTTCAATTATGGCCTGAGTCATATGAATATATTGAAATCAATTGATTATCTTAAATTTTCACAGATGTAACAAACATTTCTCTTTCAAGAAAAAAAATCAAAAATCCAAACCAATAATCAATATGTTTTCAGCTTATTTCATGGCTTTGTCTTGAGTTTGGTTAAAAAACACAAGTAAAAATTCTCTGATACCAAAAGTATTCAATTATTTGCCCACCCACCCCAAAACTATAGTCTTGCATTCATGTACATTCTCTTAAATTTCATGCTTAAATTACTTTTTCTTTTAGCTTTCCAAAAGTGCCTGAAACCTATTTCCTTATACCTATGCTATGATGAGAAAGAAAAATAGATTTGTCTAATTGGAAATATTTAGGGGTGAGCAGAAAAATTTGCATTCCTGCTGACAATTTCTATACTAAGTTTGGCCCAGTGGGATTAGAAGTTTCTGAGGTATTAAACCTTGGAAAGAAATTTTGTAATGGAAAGGCTAAAAGAACTTAATTATAGCCAGTAGCACCCCTGAAATACTTTACGCATACTTAAATTTGCTGTGTTATCATAAGAGCTAAAAAAAGAAAGAAAAGAAAAGATGAAGGTTATGGATCAGTTATTATAGGCATTTCCAAAGAAGCAGTTTCACTGTTGGGTCACTTGTGGTGGCCAGTCTAACCACAGAGGAACAGCCACAGTGCTATTCAGGGAGCTAGACAGACGTTGCATTCACTGTGACTTCTGGGATCATTAAATCCGAAAATGACTTTAGTTAATTTCTCATGTGTACCTAACTCAGGACACCCTTCCCTGTGTGTATTTGGGGTCTAGATTAGGGAGAATCAACTGAGTTTTTAATTCTTCTAAAATAGAAGACAACCTTGGACATTCTTGGTGTTTATCTGCAAGAAATACAATCCTCCTATCCTAGAGTTGACCTTGGAATAGATTGTTCTGTAATTCCATTCTCATTTCTTGCTTTTCCTCCCTTTCAGCAGCAAAGTCTTTCCCAGTCTCCCACTCTTGGTGCCCCCTCTGAGCTGAGAAACTTGATGATCTCATCACAGGAAAACAGGCACAAAACATTCCTGGACTTCTTACTCTCCAATGCATGCCCCAGTCGAATTCAGGGCCCAGCAGACAGGATCCATCTTCACCCTGTGTGCACCTGTATGTTGGGGCGCCAGTTTCTATACGTGCTAGATGAAAATAGTCTCTAAATGTAATAATCCCCATATCAGAATAATTAGACAAGCCTTATTTTCTGAGGGATGCTGTCATTCTGTTGACCTATCTAATTTCTGGAATCCAGTCCTTTATCTATCTAAATCACCACTTCTGAAAATTGTTTTTCACCTTGATTGACTTCATGACTATTGTAGCTTTAACTTCCTTTTGTATCCATGACCACAGACCTCCAGAAGTCACCTTGACTTCCTCCTCCAAACACATAGTGTAATTCTACTCCTTGATTGTCAACAACCTTATGACCTTTGATATGGCTGACTACCCATATTTTCCAAATCCTGGTTCAAACTCCACATAGCTACTAGAACTTAACTTGCTGGGACTTGAACTGCTCCCCCATCCCACCCACCCAAATCTCTCTCATACTTTATTCTCTGCCTAATCTCATCTTTTTTCTCTCATCCATTCCATGCAACAATGCATCCTCTCTTGAATTTTCTGGAACTTGGGGAGATGAAGTTGCCGATAAATCTTTCATGCTCTTATTATCAAGTCAAAACTCCAAAGGTGCAAAAGTAACAGGAAGAAGTCCATATTATTTTCTTCATCATTCAGATGAATGTTCACAGTCAGCTGGTGTGAAATGATTAAAGTTGTAACCAGGAGTGGACTCCAGACTAATTCTTGCATTGCCTGGAAAACCTTTTTAATGTAACAACTTCAGATCATTCTGACTTTTGAGGCATCTCTCCTGTACCTATTAGGCCATAAAGAATGCCACCAATAGAAATATCTACCTAGAGGACAACTGGAAAATAGAGGAAATTTTGGTATAAAATAGCCTCTGTCGTGGGGTGCAAATAATCAAGAGTCTATCTTAAAAAAAAGCCAAGCCACTCCTTTCTTGTTAAACATTATTTATTTATATAAATTTATTCATTTGTTTACTGTGAAATAATGAGAACCTACCATGTGTCCACATTTTGGGCACTGGTTATACATCATGTACAACTAGACAGGAGGCCTGCTCTCAAGGAGCCGACCTTCTCATGATGTTTGACTGATTCTTTTTATTCTTTATCTCTTTTATTGGCCATATCAGGAGCAGCTGTGAAACCAATTTGTGCTTGTAGCTACTCTGCACAAACTTCTTCATTTATATACATCTCTCCTCATATCATCGTTTCTAGGGTAAGCTTTTTTTTTTTTAACTCTTCACATGCTTTTCCAAATACTTTGCTCATTTTGAGGCACTTTTAGCACCATAAGAGAACTTTAGTGGCCCTCCTTAAAGCTCTCCATTTGTGCCCAGCTAGGCCAAGCTACCCTTCTGATATCGAACTACATCTACAACTCAATGTAAAATGTTGTAATAGGGTTACAGACGGGTTTGCCAGGTCATTGTTCACTGGAGGGCAATAGTTTGCATTTAAACCAAACCACCACCACCAAAAACACTTTGTGGATAGAAAATGCAATAACTTTTACTTGCATACTTTTGAGATTACCTGAATCAAGTTTCTAATACCAAGCAACCTTCCCCACTCTTACCTGCCCCTAAGCTCAGTCACTATGTGTTACAGAAAGATGGACTCATTTTAGTACCTACCTACAGAATCTAACAAAGGTAAGTATACTGAAATATAAATGTAATGCATTTTTAAATTAAATATAAGAGATTTTTTTAATTGTCTACTTTAAGAATTTTCTGTGGTATGGTTCTATGTCTAATATAAAATATTTTACAAAACTAAAAATGCCTATAAAGTAACTACAAAGAGAGAGAAGAGAGACTTCCTTCTTATTCTTTCAGGGTTCCATAGCAATAACATATTCAGGCTAATGAAGATGAGGACTAATGTTTATTAAAAGCTTTATCTTTCTGAGTCCTGTATGAGTCCAATATGCTATTAACCTTTCCTAACTCATTTCTTTGGTCTTCTTTTGCCAAACCAGAACCATTTCACAAAATAAAGAAGTTTTTAAAAATGCCGTGATTCTCTTTGCATATACCAATTACCTTTCTATATAACATTTGTGTTGATGAGAATATATGAAAAGCATCAATGGTACTAGTTGATTTGTAATAAATAAACAAATAATCTGGCTTATTGTTCTAATTTTATTTGGATACAGTATTCTCATTCTTTTTTGTACAACAAAATAATCCTAAACTCTGAAGTTCAAGCATCAGTAAAGGTGTTCATATTGGGCACTTACTTATAACAACCTAAAGTACGTGATGGCCCCAAATTGGCATCCATTATGCTTTGGTAGAATTCTGTGTGTCAGTGTTATTTAAAATTAAGGTTGCAACAAATAGTTTAATACAGGGCTCTTAAATGGGAATAAGCATACCTACCACTAAACGAGAGAAAACAAAAATACTTTAAAAAGTTAATTCTTGTAGAATGTTGAGAAATTCAAATAATTCTTCCATGAAAATAAACTTAATCCTTCTTATAAAGAGAGAGCATATGTCAATTAAATTATATAATGAGTTTTTTCTTTATTGTTTTAGAGGTTTGAAAACAGTTTAATTTTAAAATTACACAATAAAAGCTCACGAACACGTCCCCTTTTGTCTTTTCTTTGCCAAGTTGTATGGGGCATCAGGGGAATTAAAGCTGTCTGGATGCAGAAGGGTCAAAAATCAGAACAGAATAAAATTAGACCTTAATTAGTAACATTTTTCTCTCCTGTTCTCTTTCCTTTCTCCTTTGTGTACCACCACTCCCTCCTTCAAACAAACACAACACACAACACATGTGTTACTCAAAGAGCTTATGTTATCCACGTGGCTACAAAAAGTCAAATTAATGTATAAGGTAAAGGACCACAAAAAATGATTACTAATTATCCTGATGTAAGCATCACATATTGCACACAGGTATTGATATTCAATGCAGTACCTAACCAATATGTGCAATCAATTACGCTTCAGTAAAAAAATAAATTTTTAAAAATATACAAGGAAATCACTCTTATCTATTGTGTCAAACTGGCTTAGTCAAGGGCAAACTTTTAGAAGTTTTAGAAATCAGTTTTTTCTGAAGTAACTTGGAAATCCTTACTGTAGACTGCAAATCAGATTTCTAGCTGATTTTCAGTGATAAACTTAACAGCTTCTTGAGTACATTACAAACAATAAAATACCAATAGATAGTTCTCTTCTAGTCCATATAGATTAAACCAAAGCCATTTATAAAAGCTGTCCCCTGCTTCATAATTCCCATGAAGATGGAATTCACCTCTCTCAGACTCAATATCTTCCTTTTTTCCCTCAGTGAAGACCTGCAGCCTGTGAGATGACCCAGGCAGAAGTTCAAGGCCTGGGTGCTTTGTGCATCAGGCCTTTTACTAAGAAAATTGAGTGTGAGAACTTTATCTCCAATAGTGTATGCCTATTGTGACACCTCTCCTGGGTTTCTTCACCCCTAAATTCTTTATTTCTTTTCAGAATTTAGCTGAAAAGCACTTTCCTTCTGCCTGTTTATCTCAATGTCTGTCTCTCACTGCTAGTATTTATTGCTTATCACCGTAAGTCTTTATTGAATGTAATCTGTTTGGGGATATAGTTGGCATGAAAGATGCTCCACCAAATGAAGTTGTAAAGTATTATACATAAATACTTAATTCCTGGATTTATTTATTATCATCATTACTTATTTACCACTATAGGCACACAGGACACCTTTGAAAGGAATAAATCTGGTCGGTTGCTGTCCCAAATTTTATCAGAATATCTTATAAGATGTAAATTAATGCCATTATGTAATAATGATTAATATTCTTCATATAGCTAGCACACATTATAGATTTACAAAAACTTGTACCCATTTCATCTTTCCAGCCACCCAGTGCTAGAGGGGTTCTAGCCTCCTTGTTACAGATCAGGAAACTGAGACTCAGAAAGTTTGAGAGATGTATACCAAAGATCACCTGACTAGTGAGTTTCAGAGCTGGGCTCAAACCCTGGTCTCGCACTGCAAGTCCTATGCTCTTCTCTCTTCCTACAGGATTGGCAGGATGAAAGGAAATTCAAAAAGATCACCTGACTAGTGAGTTTCAGAGCTGGGCTCAAACCCTGGTCTGGCACTGCAAGTCCTATGCTCTTCTCTCTTCCTACAGGATTGGCAGGATGAAAGGAAATTCAACAAGAATCAGGTGAAAAACAAAATGGGCTCCATTGTCTCCTTTCTCTATTTTGTGAAGTTTTCATGAGGGTGTATGGTTCGGCATGGATTTACATTTTATATTCAGCTAAATTAATTGAACTTTGTATTTAATTCAGAGTCATTGGAACCTGAGTTTAAATTTGAGGCTCCGATACTGAATTTTTATTTGTAACATGAGGCAAGCTGGAAAAGGTCAATGTCATTAGCCCTAATTAATACACTAGTTAGCACAATGAGTGAGTTCTTTTCTCTCTGTGTCCAAACAATGCTGGAGATACCTGAGCTACAATTATGCCATTCAGTGGGAAGTCTGTGATGTGTATGATTGGGATCCTAATCAGAAGAATGTATCAGAAAAGGAAAACACAGATCAATACAGAACAAAGAAATGGTGACATTAGTTCATATAAGTCAGATGACCTTTGTTACTTTTAGATTATTACTATGTATTTAAATAATGGATATGCATGCTTAGAATTCTGATGGGTCTTGGAATTACAATCAATTACATTCATCCATTCCATACATCTTCACTACACAAATGGTAGATACAGAGAAATAGAGACAAAAAGTCTATGCAGTAGGAATTTCCATGGCTAAGCAGGCATATACATTTTGGGGATCCTTTGAAGTATCCTGTTTGGATGGTAAACTCATAGCCTCTTGCAACTTTGTCTGTTTTGGGTATACTTGTGTATACTTCTAGTTCGGGAGAGTCTTTAAGAGGTTAAATTACTTTTCCATCGATTTTTTAAAGTATTCCAGATTTTACCATCCTTCTCAGGAAAATTCCCACTTCTCATTCAGAGATTCCCACACTAACTCCAGTTTCACACCCTCACTCATTCCCTGAAGAGAATAGGAACGTGAGTTCCAAATCCCCATGGGAAGCCTGAGCAAACCAAAAAAGAATTTCAGAGTAATGCTTGTTCTTGTCACTGGAGCTGTGCAAATAACCTTTACTTATATAATAGTTTTTGATCTAATTGATGTTACAATGGAACTCCAGTTCTGCACGTCTATCTTATCTTAAAAAGTCATCCCACATTATCACTTTCTAAAGGAGCATTTCAGTGCAAACTCCAAAGGCTGTGGACATGTAATTCCTCAAAAGGAATAAATTAACTATTGACTCTTACACTAGCAGTTGATGGAGCACATTAAGTACCCAAACAAATACACTGCCTGAGAAATTTGATTCAGTTCATAATAAAATAGATTAAATTGTCACCTTGAACTGAAAAATAATTATTTTTGAATTAAGTATAACAGACCAGATACATCCATTTTGGACAAAAAAAAAGTATGGGTTAATAGAAAATGTAATTTCTCAGTTTACATAGAAACCATCAGAAAGAAAAGAAATAGAGAAATAGAAAATAAGGAATGTAATAAATCATGTATGTGGCAAAGAAACAATGTAAATGTTTTCCATCTTTTTTATTCATATTATTGATTTTAGTTCTGTATTTAAAGAGAAGTCAGAAAACACATAAGTTCAAAATTGGGTACCAAAATAATTAACTTGCTCTTGATGTCAAGTGGGTAGAAATTAAGCTATTAATAAGAGAAGAACATGTGATATATTAATCCACAAGTCATTAATGGAGTTAGTAGTAATTTACCATTTTTTAAAATATCTCAAAAGGAATGGATTAAAATAATAATCAGGATTAGTGGTAGTTTACAATAAAGTTTATTTAAACAAGCTTACTAAAATGGAAAAACAGGAATTCAAAATTATAGGTAGCAGGCGAGTTACGCTAACTGTAAAGACTAGAACATTATTATGAATAACAAACAAATTTGGTTCTGAGCCTCCATTAAATCAGGACAGACAGGAAACATAAGACATTTTATTTTAATTATCTCAAAGAGAAAACATCAATTTTCCTCAAGGTAACAATGTATTTCTGGGCACTAAATCTTTGAGTTATGTTCTCAAGTAGAATCTTACACAGAGTACTCTGAGTAGAGTAACTTCAATAACAGTGTTTTTGTTATTATGGTTGTTTTTCAAACCACTTTTGTTAGTAATAAATCTCAAAACCCACAGCTATTACATAAATGTGAATTTCATTACATAAAAATAAGACAACAGGTGATGCATTAGCTTTCTGGAAGCCTAACTCGATCTAAGATTAGGAAAAGCATGCCCCTAAACCACCTTCTATAACTATCATGTCTCTCCAGTCAAGTTGAAGATATAGTCTAAAAAGATAATCACCGGAGTTTGTAATACCCAAAAAGAGTCTGAAGTGCTAAGATTCCATGTTGTTTAGTGAAAGAAAAAATAAATAACCTTACGAAATTTTATTAAAATTACAACTGTTGGAAATGAGATATCACATGGGACATCCCTGTCCCTCAAAGAGCTATCAAGTTGGCTCCCTAATTTCACTTCTGTGTGAATCCAAAATCCTACATACATTTTCCTCATATTCCTGACCTGTGTGCTTTTTCCATTCCTGTCCAGGTGTGCCAGCTTAGTTTGACCCTGCACTATCTTCCATGGGAAAGTCAATCACACTCATGAACACTGTGAGTTTACCATCAGCTCTACTTGAAAACAACAGAGGGAGAGAACATGGCTCCCTATATAGCTTTCTCCAGCTCACTGGCCAGCCTCTCGCTCATCCACCACTCAGAAAACCACAATCCTGACAAATGTCCATGTCCACCATGACTACATCTGCTGCTTCTGGGACATGGAGCAACCCTAAATTACAGTCTGGAATTATGGGGAATAACATTTCTGTTCTCTCACTACAACTTTTCCTGAGAAATCTCTGTCTGAGGAGGGGATGAGAAGAGTCATTTACTTATTTATGGCTGAAGCTTCTCCCCTAGGCCCAACCCTGCATGTTGTCTCACTTCTTTCTGGGAAAGAGAATAATGTGTTTCCTGGAAATCAAAAAGAAAATTAAAACATTCCTGGAGACAAATGAAAATGAAAACACAGCATACCAAAAACCTATGGAATCCAGCAAAAGCAGTTCTAAGAGAGAAGTTTACAGCAATAAATGCCTACATCAAAAAAGAAGAAAGACTTCAAACAACCTAAGATTACATCTCAAGGAACTAAAAAACAG
>NW_007729025.1:244006-244887 GCF_000696425.1 Galeopterus variegatus
ATCAAAAAAGAAGAAAGACTTCAAACAACCTAAGATTACATCTCAAGGAACTAAAAAACAGAAACAACTCAAACCTGAAATCAGTAGGAGAGAAATAGCAAAGATCAAACCAGAAATAAATGAATTAGAGATTAAAAAGCAATATGAAAGATCGATGAAACAGAGTTGGTTTTTTGAAAAGATATACAAAATCAATAACACTTTAGCTAGATTAACAAAGAAAGAGAGAAGAATCAAATAAATAAAATCAGAAATGAAAAAGGAGACATTAAAACTGATACCACAGAAGCACAAAGGATCATAAGAGACTACTGCAAACAGCTATACATGAACAAACTGGAAAACCTGGAAGAAATGGATAAATTCCTTGACACACACAACTTACCAAGGTTGAATCATGAAGAACTAGAAAACCTAAACAGACTAATAATGAATAATGACACTGAAGCTGTAATAAAAAAATCTCCCAACCAAAAACAAAAATAAAAAAAACCCTGGAACCAGATGGCCTTACTGCTGAATTGTACCAAATATTTACAGAAAAACTAATATCAATTCTTCTGATAAAAAAACTCTTCCAATAAATTGGAGATAATAATTCCAAACACATTCTATGAGGCCAACATTAACCTTATACCAAAATTGCAAAAAGTTACAAACAAAAAAGAAAACTACAGTCCATATCCCTAATGAACACAGATGTGAAGATCCTCAATAAAATACTAGCAAACAGAATCCAACAACACATTAAAAAGATTATTCACCATGATCAAGTGGGATTCATCCCAGGGATGCAAGGATGGTTCAACATAAGAAAATCAATAAATGTGATACATCACATCAACAGAATGAAGGGGAAAAAACCATATGATCATTTCAAT
>NW_007729025.1:245330-246393 GCF_000696425.1 Galeopterus variegatus
GGACAAAAATTGGAGGTTTTTCTTCTATGATCTGGAGCAAGACAAGGATACCCACTTTCCCTACTCATAAACAATATAGTACTGAATGTTCTAGCCAGTGCAATAAAGCATGAAAAAGCAATGAAAGGTATCCATGTCAGAAATGAGGAAGTCAAACTATCCCTATTTGCAGATGATATGATCAAATACATAGAAAATATCCACATGCAGAAGACTGAAACTAAACCCCTATCTCTCACCATACACAAAAATCAACTCAAAATGGATTAAAGACCTAAATTTAAGGCCCCCACACCATGAAACTGCTAGAAGAAAATATAGGGGAAACACTACATGAAATGGGAGTGGGCTGTGCTTTTTTTCAAGAAGACTACAAAGGCACAGACAACTAAAGCAAAAATACACAAGTGGCGCTACATCAAACTGAAAAGCTTCTACACAGCAAGGACACTATCTACAAAGTGAAGAGACAACCGACAGATGGGAGAAAGTATTTGCAACCGATGTATCAGACTAGGGGTTAATATCCAGAATGTATAAGGAACTCAAACAACTCAACAGCAAAAAAACAAATAACCCAATTAAAAAATGAGCAAAGAGCCTGAACAGATATTTCTCGAAAGAAGACATACAAATAGCCAACAGGCACATGAAAAAAATGCTCAACAGAGATATGCAAATTAAAACCACAATGAGGTATCACCTCACTCAAGTTAGAATGGCTATTATCAACAAGACAGAAAATAGCAAATGCTGGTGAGAATGTGGAGAAAAGTGAACCCTTCCCACATTGTTGGTGAGAGTGTAAATTGATACAGACATTGTGGAGAACAGTTTGGAGGTTCCTCAGAGAACTAAAATAGTTCCACCCTACAACCCAGCTATCCCACTACTGAGTACATACATGAAATTAATAAATGAAAAAGACAACTGCACTCCCATGTTCATCACAACAGTATTCACATAGCCAAGAGATGGAATCAACCTAAATGCCTATCAACAGATGAATAGATATAAAAACAGTGGTATATATACACAATGCAAAATAATAATAATAATAATA
>NW_007729025.1:246939-252115 GCF_000696425.1 Galeopterus variegatus
AATAATAATAATAATAATATCCTATCATTTGCAGCAACATGGATGGAACTGGAAACCCTTATGTTAAGTGAAGTAAGTTAGACACAGAAAGATAAATACTCATATGTGAAATCTAAAAAAAAAAAAAAATGGTTCTCATAGAAGTAGAACTAAACTAATGGTTACCAGAGGTGGGGAGGGGAAGGGGATGGGAGGGAAAATTAGGAGTTGACTAATGGGTCCAAAAGTATGCTATCAACCTAAATGATTCTTTGTGCAGTATACTCATTTATTGAAACAATATACTGTATACCCTGCAAAAATAAATATGAATAAAACTGAAAAAATAGTTGAAAAAATAAAAAAGATCAAGCCGATTCACCAGAAAATTCATTGTCTGGGAAAGTTTTTAAAAACTCAACAGTCTTTAAAGGAAGAAAGTAAAATTTAAAGTCTCACGAATAGACCAAGAACAATGTCCAGCATACAATAAAAAACGACTAGATAGAGGAATTATTGACCTAAAACTAAGAGGAAGGAAGTTGGTAAATCGAAACAGACCCAGCAATGTCAGAGATATTGAGATTAGTAGAAAATTATTTTTAAAGAGTCTAATAAATATATGTATATATTTAAAGGAAATATTGGCAAAATGAGTGTTCATAGGGAGATTATCAGCAGAGAAATGGGAAGTATAAAAAAGAACTAAATAGAAATTATACAGTAAAAATTATAGTATCTGAAATGAAAAATTTACTACAAGAGTTTAACAGTAGATTAGACACTGCAGTAAAACGTCAGAGATTTTCCAAACAAAATACAAAGAAAAAAAAGTGCAAAGAAAAAAATTCCTAAAAAAGAGCTTCAGTGACTTATAGAACAATATCAAACATTCTAATAAAACATAATTAGGGTTACAGAAGGAAAAAAGAGAAATATTTAAATAGGACAAAATTCTTTTGAATAAACATGGCTGCAAATGTTCCAAAATATCTACCAAAATATTGAAGAAGCTCAATAACCACCCAAAGAGGATAAACGTAAAGAAAACTAAACTTAAAAATATGAAGGTCAAGTTGCTAAAACGAAAGGCAAAAAATCAAAGAGCAAAATTGAGTCCTGGGGGGGGTGGGGCACTAAGTGCAATGTAGAGAAAAAGGGATTTCTATGCTTTTGAAGTTATGTGTTGACATCAGAGAAAATGAAATTATTCAATTCCTATTTTACATGTATGTTATCAAATGATTATATGCCAGCATAAACCTCATTAAGATTCTTGGATGAGTAAAGACATAGTTATCCTTTGTGTCCTAATATTATAACTTCCAGAAGACAATCTTGTGTTTTGTTTTGTTTTTGTTTTAGTATCTATAGGTAAATTTTCTATCACCCTTCAATTTAGCCTATGGAAATACCCTAATTGTCTAACCATTAGAGAATGATTAAATGGATTGTGGTTGAAACACAGGACAGAATGTTATACATCATTGCAGAAGATGCTTCAAAGGTATCTACAATAACATAGGAAGGCTTTTATCATAACTTGAAGTAAAAAGTAGCAGATAAATGGCTGTATATATATAACATGATTACAACTATTTGGGTGAATAATTAAAGTATATAAAAATACTGAAAAGAAAAACAACAAAATGCTAATAGCAGCAGTTTTAAATAGAATATTTAAAGTAATTTTACTTCCTATTTTTGAGTCTGTTTTTCTACCATAAAAATACGTTATCCTTAAATTGTAAAAAGATGTTTAAAAGAAATTGAGTAGACTGTCTTGTGACAGTACACTAGGTTTCTAATCACATTTTTAGTTGAAGATATTTGACCCTCAGCCTATAAAAAGGAGGATTTCTTTACTGGAAAGGAGGATGTATGTGAGGATGTGAAGATCTAAGCTGTTCAAATTCTGAGATCGCATACTCAATGACTCTATATTTTAAAGTTTATAACTATTTGCTAATTGAAAAAAATAAAATTAGTAATTATTCCCTTCTATTTCAAGTTTACAAACCAATAACTTTTTAAAGAAAAAAATATTTTATAAAATGCTATTTTCAAAACCAAAAAGAAATCCATATTTGGCCATGCCATCTCTCTGCAATTCCTGTTTCTGAGCTTTTTCATTGTGCATAGCAACTAAATTTTTCAAAGGTTGACTCTACACAGCCGAGATGACCATTTTCCCTTCTTTAATTGGCTAACATTCAATATCTCGTATCTGTGTTCATTAAATTAGCTATCTAATGATGTAGTTTGAGTTTACTGAAACAAACTGAACTGAAAATAACTATGAAATCAACTAATTTGAACATGTAGTCATATTTTAACTTCAATCAAATAGTCTGCATGCAATTAATACAATTCATAAATTGATCTATAAATATGGTCAAACTTGGTCCTTTGTCTTAAGTGTGGCTTAAACTATTTCCTAATTTAAAAAAGGTCAGTAGATCTCTGTGGTACAGTCAATCTTCGTACTTCATCTAGATTTCCTTTGCTAGGACAATACACCCATCTCTCGAAGTGACCAACTAACTACTTAATGGTAAATTGCTTGCTTCAGATTTTTCCCATCCTGGAATGAGGAGCAATACATTCTGACCAGGATTGACACCCGGTATGGGTTTGTCTTTCTCGCCCACAGGTTCTCAGACAGCACCACTATCAGGGCTCACAAAGTGTCCAATATACAGATGTGGAATTCTGTATAACATCACTCCAGATCAAGAGACCCCCTTTACAGCCAAGAAAGTGTGGCAGTGGGCACATATATATGGGATGCACAGTCCTGCCACTTTCTATACCATCAAGATGCTACTGTCGAAACAGAGAGATGAAATAGCCTCTTAAAGACATAGCTGAGACATCAGCTTGAAGGTAATATTCTGTGAGGATTGGTGCTGTTCTGCAGGATTTGGAAAATTTCTTCAATGGAGGTCCATCACGTGGTACTGTGTCCCCGATAGATAGAATACCTTCGAGAAGGTATCAGTTAGTGGAAAAGTAGGGATAGCCCCACTCATCACCCCTTCCAGTGACTCTCTTGAAAAATTTGTGCTTCCATATGTTTAAGGACTGTGAGTCTAGAGGCCCTCCTTGCGAGATGGAGAATATCCCCACCCAAAGGACATAGTAAAACTCCAACTAAACTCAAAGCAAAGACTGACACCTTATCACATTGGGCTCTGTAGTGGATTTAATTATGTCCCCCCAAAACTCACTGATGCTTGAATTGTACCCCCCACATTTTAAGTATTAGAAACTTAGCCCCTACTGTGACTATTAAGAGGGTGGAAAACCCTATTATGGTAATTGAAAGGTGGAACCTTGAAGAGGTGATTGGGTTGTAGGACCATGCAGTAGTGAATGGATTTTAAATGGTGGTCAGGGGTGTGGTTTTGAGGGCTTTAAAAGAAAAGGAGAGTCTGTCTTTCTCTCCCTCTGCTCTCTCTGCTCTCTCACTATCTTGCAATGTGAGACCCCTGGGTGACTGTTGCCACCATCAGATGGACTTTGGACTTCCCAGCCTCAGAAACTGTAAGCAATAAATTTCATTTTCTTTATAAATCACCCTGTTCAGTGTACTTTGTTATAAGCAACAAAAACAGGCTAATACAGGCTCCTTATGCCACTAGGCCATCACGTACAAAAAGGAGCTCCCCTAATGGCCAGAAAAATCAACCCTGCTCATCATGAGGAAGTATAACTACCACTTAATAACGAGGGCATACATTACTTAATATGTCTTGCACATCTGCTGGTACATCTCTTGGTACATCCATGCCCACTTGTGAATATAAATGGGCAAGGATGGCAACCCTAGGATCAAAAAGGCATGGTAACCAGGAGCTGAGGCCCCTCAGGGATAAAGAATGCATCAACCCAAAATGAAAGCCACCTAGACAAGCCAGAAGTGCTTGTGGAGGGTGAGCGGAATCAGAAATGGCTGACACAGGAGGGAGATGATGAGTATCCATTAGGACACTGGTACCAATTGCAGGGGTGGGGGCTAGTTTATCCCACCAACTCTCCTATTACATTTCCCTGGGAACTGAGATCTCAGGATCAATACGGTTGGTGTGAATTTAAAGTGAGAAGCAAGTGGACCTGAGCAGTGTAGGGCTGGACTGTGATGGGTGCTGTTTTGATGCCTCACCTGAATCGCCTTAACCAGACCAGCGTTCCCATCTCCCAGCTGCTGTGAGCCTTGGCTGCCAAGGATACACAGCTGCCCACCCCTTCCCTGATGATACCCCCCACTAATAAGGTCTGCCTCACCAGGGAAGGTCTGCATCAATCTCCCCCACTCCCTGTCCCCATGCATTCCACAATATATGACTGACTAGAGCAGAATATTAAATACTGCCACTGTATTCATCCATTTATGTTACTTAAAACAGAACACCTGAAACTGAGTAATTTACAAAGAAATGAAATGTATTTCTTACAGTTTCAGAGGCTGGGAAGGCCTAAGTCCAGGCAACACATCTGGTGAGGGCCTTCTACTGGTATGACAGTCTACAGCAACTCAGGGTATCACATGGTGAGGATGGGCTGAACAAAAGAGAGCTAACCTCACTTGCTTTCCTTTTAAAGCCATCAGGACCATGCCCATTATTCCATGAATGGATCAATTCATGAGGGCACAGTCCTCACAATCCAATCACCTCTGAAAAGGCCCCCCCTTTCAAATACATAAGTGGATTTCCCACCCTCTTAACACTGTTATAGTGGAGATGAAGTTTCTGATACATGGGATTTGGGGGACACATTTAACCCATAGCAGTCAACCTGGCTCAGAGGGGTACAACTCCACTGCTGGCCCCCTGTGGGTCAGACAGACCAAGGCTAGACTTTTATCTGACACCAAACCATTGCTCATCTCTTTCCTCTTCTTCATCCTACTTCCCTCTCAACCTCACAGGTTTTTCTGATAAACTCTTCCCCAATAAATCCTGTGCCATGATTACAACTACCCTATCGAAGGCTCTGCTCCTGAGGAACGAGAACTAAGATAATCTCAAACTTTATTTTGTATAAGGATCAATGTGAGTGTTAATTTACAATGCTGATTTCTTTGGCCCTATCTAATAAATGTGTGGTGAGCCTGGGGTTGGCATTTTTAACAAGCACTGCATATGAATTCAATACAGTGGTCTACTGACCACTCTGTGAGATACACTGGAGA
>NW_007729025.1:252641-262876 GCF_000696425.1 Galeopterus variegatus
GCTGATTTCTTTGGCCCTATCTAATAAATGTGTGGTGAGCCTGGGGTTGGCATTTTTAACAAGCACTGCATATGAATTCAATACAGTGGTCTACTGACCACTCTGTGAGATACACTGGAGACCATCAGCACACACTCTTGACAAAGGAAAGCTGCAAGCATCACTGACACACCAATGCATTCAATCAATGCATCTGAGAACAAGTGTCTCTACAGTTATTCTCAAGACTTCCACATTCCAACATAAGACAAACCCCTAACCTCGACTTCGTGATATGACTTTCACTCTACTCATGTTTATGACTTCAAAATGTTAATAAAACATGACTAGTGCAAAAGTCAAAACAAAGTAGAAGAGGTGGCATGTAAGTAATGGACTGCACATTCTTAATTTAAATCATATATATTTATTCACTCGGTAACTGAATCCTAACCAAATGAATTTGTAATATATTCCAGTCTAGTTTTATTAGGATTTGTGCCATATGTGTAATGTGAAAACAAAGAAAATATATTGCTACATCAACTTATATTATTCATGCATATAAAGTTCTGTGTATCTGCCCATGCGATTGAGAAGATGCATTAGGAAGTCTATTACAATAACAAGAAAAGGTTATTTGAGTCAANAAATAAAAAGAGTTAGTTGTATATATTCACAAAGTATTCTATAATCTCAGTTATTGTTATATGATTTAATTTTGTTAAATATCACATAAACCTATAAAATATGAATTCTAAAACAAATAGATGTTTCCTTAAAAAGCAAGATAAATACTTTGAAGAAACTTGCTAATCTAAAGCTACTTTAAAAATTGCTCTCAAATTATAGAAAAACATAAAACAAAGAAAAAATTAATAAAACTCTAAGAGAATTTTGTAATCTCTCAAATTGCTTTCCAGGATTCATTAACTTTTTGTTCCACTTTAAAGAGTCCCAAACTGGAAATCATCTAGGATGCAATATTGGAGTGATGTACACAGGAACCCTGGGCCCTCCAATGAGACCGACATCAGCTTCTGTCATACAAGCTAATGAATTCACATATTTGCATATCTATGCATGGAGCTTTGAAAGACCTTTAAACATTTAATCAATTTTTTTGAAGGTAACTTTTTTTATTGCTTGACTTTTTAAAAAATGTTTAATTGTACATATTTGTGGAGAACAGTGTGTTGTTTCAATACATGCACATACTTTACAATTTACTTAAGGTAGATAGCAAATGTGTAGATCACCTAAACATTTATCTTTTCTTTGTGGTAATTACAGTGAAGATCCTCTTTTCTAGCTGTTTAGAAATATATAATATTATTAGCTCTAGTCAGCCTAGAACACCAGAATTTATTCTTCCTTCCTACCTGTAACTTTGTACTCATTAATCCACCTTTAATCAATTTTTTAAAATTTTCTGCTTTAGGGCCGGCCCGGTGGCGCACTCGGTAGAGTGCGGTGCTCGGGAGTGCAGCGGCGCTCCCACCGAGGGTTCGGATCCCATATAGAGACCGGTCTGCTCACTGGTTGAGCGTGGTGCAGACACAACACCGAGGGTTGCGATCCCGTTACCAGTCATGAAAAAAGACAAAAAGGAAAAAAAAAATTCTGCTTTAAGTGATTTTTTTTTTCAATTAACTGGAAGTGACTAGTCCTAATCACACCCCCATTAAAAGCTTCTTGTACCAGGTGGCCCTGGTGATATGGACAGGCACAATGAGAAATAAAAAATTATTAAGCTTTCTAAATTTATCTATTAAAAAAAAGAAAGCAAGTCAAAATAAAGACATGTGTTTTTGACAGTTTTTTTACATTGACAGAAAATTTATGTATTTACTGTGCACAAAATGATGTTTCAAAGTATATACACATGGTGGAATGGTTAAATCTAGCTAATTATAACAAGCATGACCTCACAGTCACTTTTGTGGTGAGATTTCATATCCACTTGCTTAGCATTTTTCAAAAATACAATATATTATTTATAGTCACCATGTTGTACATTAGATCTCTTGAATTTATTTCTGCTAACTGAAATTTTATATCCTTGGCCAATATTCCCCACCTTGCCTCCCAAATCCTGATACCCCTCATTTTACTCTCTTCTTCGATGAGTTCAACTTTTTTAGATTCCCCATATATGTGTGATCATACGGTGTTTGTATTTCTTTGCCTGGCTTATTCCACTTAATGTGATGTCTTCCAGGTTCATCTGTGTTGTCTTAAACAGAGGATTTCCTTATTTTTTATGGCTGAATAGTATTCCACTGTATGTATGTACCACATTGTCTTTACACATTCATCCATTGATGGACACTTAGGCTGTTTTCATATATTGGCTACTGTGAACAAAGCCACAATAAACATAAGAGGGCAGATAGCTCTTCCACATACTGCCTTCATTTCCTTTGGATATATACCCAGTAGTGGGATTGCCAGATCATACAGTAGTTCTATGTTTAATTACTTGAGAAACCTCTATGCTGTTTTCCATGATGACTGTGCTAATTTACAGTCCCATCAATAGTATGCAAATCCTCCCTTTTCTCCATATCTTTGCCAACACATACCATCTTTTGTCTTATTGGTATTTGCCATTCTAACATGGGGGGGGGTTAGGGCAGTGATGTCCCATGGCAGTTCTTTTAAGGTAAACTACTGAACTACATATAGGATAAAGCAAAAACGGAGGCTCAGTAGAGATGGATGGAGACATCTCTAAAGTTAATGTTTCATGTGAAGATTCATGAAGGTATACGACTAAGGGATTGCTTCCTTCTAAAATGCAAACACTCCTCTTAGGAGCCAAAATTTGTGAGGAAAAACAAACTTCTCCTGAGAAGATAAATACATTATTCAGACCTGTATTTCTATGATTCAAAGAGCATTCAGATGAGAATAAGCCATACAATTAGAGACTGGTTAAATAACTTCGTGTGTGTGTGTGTGTGTGTGTGTGTGGCTGGCAAGTACAGTGATCCAAACCTTTGACCTTGGTGTTATAACACCATGCTCTAACCAACTGAGCTAACCAGCCAGCCTGTCAAATAACCTTTTATTTCATGAGAATTTGATGTTACTTCAAAAACAGTATAGTTTGCACATTCACCCCATCTTTAGACACATGGTTGTTGATTCATTTTAAGGACAGAAGGAGAAAGGAAGGTGTGTTAGTCCTTTGTGTTGCTTATAACACAATACATGGAAGTGGGTATTTTATAAAGAAAAATGATATTTACTGCTTACAGTTTCTCAGACTGGAGAGTCCAAAGTCCATCTGGTGGTGTCGACACTGACCCAGGGGTCTCACATTGCAAGATGGTGGAAGCAGAGAGAGAGAGAGACAGATTCTCCATTCTCTTCTTTTGAATGCCTCCGAACCACGCCCCTGACCACCATTATTAATCCATACACTACTGCACGGTCCTATAATTCAAACACCTCTTCATGGCTCCACCTTTCAATTGCCATAATAGGATTTCCCACCCTCTTAACAGTCACAGTGGGGGCTAAGTTTCTAATACATACAATTTGGCAGACACAATTCAAGCTCCAGTGAGTTTAGGGGGGCAAAATTCAATCTGCTACAGAAGGGAACTCAGAGAAGCGACCAGAGCCCAAGCACTGTTAGCCCCTCCACCTCCACTAAGGTATTTATTCTCCATTCTTCTCACCTGATAAAAATGAGGCCAGCTGCAGTAACTCTCTGCAATTACATAACTTGAAAATAACTGTTCCAGGATTAGAGCTCAGGAATTAGAAATCAACATCCTGTGCTTTTTCTCAATATATTTCAATTTCTAACCATTGACTTTCTGTCTCATTCTTTCTCACCCCTTTTTCTTAAAGAAAGAGGAGAAACTTTGATAGAAAATGTGGATTCAAATGGTGCTTCCATCATAATGGGACATCAAACAAATCACTCAAATTTCCTAAGTCTACTTTTTTTTTTGCTCTTTAAAACAAAATAATTAAAACATGAAGAAAGGGGCAGAGAAAAAGGCCATAAGACCAGGTACCCAACACATAATTTTGTTATGTTCACCTCAGATCTTTCTTATCTGGTGAATAAACATTACACAGAGTTGAAGCCCTTTTTGTCTCTAGAGGGAACCACTTTGCTGAAGTTGAAATCACTCTCCACCATTATTTTATGTTATACATACATAATGTAAAAATATAAATAACTTATATAAGTACTATAAACATATAAAATAGTGTATATAGTACTAAAAATAAATAATATGTATGATAACACTGTATTAGTCCATTTCTGTTGCTTATAACAAAATACACCAAACTGGGTAGTTTACAAAGAAAACAGTGTATTGCTTGTGAGTCACGGTATGTGCGCATCTTCCACTTTACAAGATATTGCCAAATTATTCTCCAAAGCAGAACTTACAATTTACACGTGTACAAAGAGGATATGATTCTAATTTCCCCACATCCTTGCCAACATTTGTCATTGTTAAAGTTTAGGTCTTTGCCACTCTGGTGGATGTCAAACAGTATTTCATTGTTGTTTTAATTTGCTGTTTGCTTACTGGCTACCTGTAAAACTGAGCAGCCTCCATAAGTTGAATTTCCATTTGAATTTCCTCCTCTGTGAATTGTTTGCCTCTTTTCTAGTGAGTTGTTTCTCTCCCATCCAAGTACTGACCCAACCTGACATTGCTTAGTTGAGATCAGGCATGTTCAGGGTGGCATAGCCATAGACTGTTTTTATTTTATTAATTCGTAGGAGTATATATCATGGATATTAAAAAGCTGAATATTACTAAGCTTAATGAAATAAAAATTAGAAATCCTTTGCCCACCCATCCCACTCCTGAGTTTTTCTCCTGAGAATTGTTTACTTTATAAACTTTTAGCTATTTTTCATAATGTTTATCTTCATGTTTCTAAATAATATGATTATATATATCATTATTATTATTATTGATTTCCTCTATGGAAAGTAAGGGTTTAGTATTTTTACATTATTACCTCATTCTCCCAATAAAATTATTCAGTTTTTTCTTTAAAATATTATTATTTAGAATGCTACGATTATGTAAATATTGTTCACTGCTTAGATCATTACTACTGTTACTGTGTTTCCTTTTTTTTAACATGACTTTTTTTTCCTGGAGTCAATAATTATCTCATTTCTTCACATGCTTTCCTTTCAATAATTCTTCCTAAACTTTTCAACCTCTCTCCAAGCTGTTTTCCACATAAATATGTTGCTGTGGATTAACTGAATTGTGTCTCCCAGAGTTGATATATTAGAAGCTTATTTCCCACTGTAACTGTTCAGGGTGGGAAATCCTCTTATGGTGATTGAAAGGTGGGCCATGAAGAGGTGATTAGGTTGCAGGACCACGCAGTAGTGAATGGATTATGTGGGTGGTCAGGGGCGTGACTCTGACGGCTCTGAAAGGAGAGGGCATGAGAAGCTCTCTCTCTGCTCTGCCATTTTCTGTCACGTAAGAACCCCCTGCATTGCTGTGAAGCTTCCACCAAAGAAGACCCTCACCAGAAGTGTTCCTTGGACTTTGGACCTCCCAGCCTCTGAGACTGTAAGCAATAAATTTCATCTTCTCCAAAATGCCCAGTTCCAAGTATTATGCTATAAGCAATAGACACAGACTAATACATATGTCAAATTAGCCTCCTTTCCCTTCTGAACCTCTTTGTCCTTCTGCTACAATCTGGACTGGTGATTTTCCTAACTGTGGGCACAGCTCTGCCTGGGACCTTCTACTTTCACTTTGGGAATTCCCTTTTCTTCTCCCCTGTGTAAGATCCTCTGTTTCTTGGATTTCATCTTCTTTTTCCTTTTATTCCATTATTTAGTACAGCACATGCTTCAGCATCTTTATGAGGCATTTTCTAACACATTACAAATCTGAAAATATGTTTATTCCATTATCCATATTAATATAAAATATGCCAACCCATAGCTTGGTATACAATTCCAAGGTGAAAATTAAAATTATTTTTCCTCATATTTTGACAATGTTTCTTTTTTCTATCTGGCTTCCGATGTTGTTGTTGAAGATTTTAATGTAATTCTCATTCACAGTCCTCCATATTTAAGCTGTTTTGTTGTTTTGTTTTTCTCCACTTTAGGAGCTTTTAGATTCTTTTCTTTATCCCCATCGTTCTGAAATTTCATAATAAGGTTTGTGTCTATTTTGATCATTTGTTTGCTCATGATGCTGATCACTCAGGATGGTGGGATTGGGCCCCTTTAAACCTGGAAATTGAAGTTATTTAATTCTAGAAAATTATGTTGTGTCATTTGTTTGAACGTGCTTGCTTTCTCTCTCTCTCTCACACTTTCCTCTCTCTGGAATTTCTGTTCATTTTATATTGAAACTCTTAGTAGGATCTTCTAATTTTCCTTTTCTTTTTATTTCTATTTTCTGTCTCTATGTTTTAATTTTATTTCCTGGGACATTTTCTAAATATTATTTTCTAAAGATTTAAATATAGTTTTCATTTACATATTTTTTTTTAGTATATATGTTGGTATATACACAGGTACTTCAAAAAGTTCATGGAAAAATAGAATGGAAATAAAAGATAATACAAATCTTTCCATAAACTTTTTGAAGACTGTGCATATCTGTGTGTGTGTGTGTGTGTGTGTGTGTGCAGTCACTTCAAGCTGCTATAAGAGAATATCACAGACTGGATGGCTTAAACAACAGAACTTTATTTCTCATAGTTCTGGAAAGTGGTAAGCCTGAGATCAAGATGTCAGCAGATTTAGTGTCTGGTGAGGGCCTGCTTCCTGGTTTGCTGACTAGAACCTTTTCATTGAATCCTCACATAGTGAAGGCAGGGGTGGGGGGAGGAGAGAAAGAGAGAGAGAGAGAGAGAGAGAGATCTTGTGTCTCTTCCTATAAGGGCATTAATCCCACATTGGGGTTAGGATTTCAATGTATAAATTTGGGGGCACACAAACATTCAGTTCATAACATATAAATATATTTGTATATACACATAAATTTCCAAGAGCTCTTTCTTGCTTTCTTGTTCTTTTTTCCTTTTATAGTATCCTGTTCTTGTTTCATGAATGCAGTATCTTCTCAACCTTCTTATGCATCCTACATTACACCTATTTCCTCCAAATTATTGTCTCTTTGAAGTCAAATTGTCCTTGTTTGCAGATGGCATGATCTTATATAGAGAAAAACCTAAAGACTCCACCAAAAAACTCTTAGAGCTGTTAAAAAAAATTCATTAAGTCTGCAGGAAACAAAATCAATATACAAAATCACAATGTTTCCTTATACCAGCAATGAAGTACCAGAAAAAGAAATCAAGAAAGCAAACCCATTTACCATAGCTACAACAATCAATCAAACAAACAAACAAAAAAAAAAAAACCTTAAGAATAAATTTAAATTTAAACAAAGATGTAAAAGATCTCTACAATGAAAACTACAAAACACTGATGAAAGAAATTAAGGAGGACACACAAAAAAATGGAAAGACATTCCATGGATTGGAAGAACTAATGTTATGAAAATATCCATACCATCCAAAGCAATCTACAGATTCAATGAAATTCCCATCAAAATACCAATGACATTTTTCACAGAAACAGAAAAAACAATTTTAACATTTATATGGAACATTAAAGACCCTGAATAGCCAAAGCAATCCTGAGTAAAAAGACTAAAGTTGGAGGCACTATATTACCTGACTTCAAAAAATACTGCAAAGCTATAGAAACCAAAACAGCTGGCACAGGCATAAAAACAGACACATGGACAAAAGGAACAAAATAGAGAACCCAGAAATTAATTCACATATTTAAAGCCAACAGATCTTTGGCAAAGGCACCAAGAACATACAGGAGGGAAAGGACAACCTTTTCAATAAATGGTGTTGGGAAAACTGAATATCCATGTATAGGAGAATGAAACCAGATCCCTATTTCTTACCATATACCAAAATCAACTCAAAATGGATTAAAGACTTAAGTCTGAGACCTGAAACTATAAAACTCCTAGAAGAAAACACAGGGAAAATGCTTCAGGATGTAGGACTGGGCAAAGACTTTATGAATAAGATCTCAAAAGCACAGGCAACAAAAGAAAAAATAAATGGGATTATATCAAACTAAAAAGCTTCTGCACAGCAAAGGAAACAATCAACAGAGTGAAAAGACAACCTGCAGAATGGGAGGAAATATTTGTAAACTATGCCTCTAACAAGGGATTAATATTTAGAATATACAACAAATTCAAACAACGCAATAGTAAAAAAGAAAAATCTGATTTAAAAATGGGAAAAAGAGCTGAATGGATATTTCTCAAATGAAGACATATAGGTGGCCAACAGGTATGTAAAAAATGCTCAACATCACTAATCATCAGAGAAATGCAAATCAAAACCACATTGAGATATCATCTCACTCCAGTTAGACTGGCTATTATTGAAAAGACAGAAAATAACAAATGCTGACAAAGATACAGAGAAAAGAGAACTCTCATACACTGTTGGTGATATTGTAAATTAGTACAGTTATTATAGAAAACAGTATAGAGTTTTCTCAAACAACTACAGATAGTACTACCATGTGATCCAGCAATCCCACTACTGGGTATATACCTGAAGGATGGAAATCATCATGTCAAAGGGTTATTTGCACTCCTATGTTTATAACAGATCTATTAACAATATATGAGATGTGCAGTCAATCTAAATATCCATCAGTGTATTATTGGAGAAAGAAAATGGTATATATACACAATGGAATACTACTCTGTCATAAAAAAGAATGAAATTCTGCCATTTGCAGCAGCATGAATGAGCTTGGAGAAAATTATCTTAAGTGAAATAAGCCAGACACAGAAAGAGAAATACCATATGTTCTCACTCATAAGTGGGAGTTAAGAAGTAATAATAATAATTAATAAATAAATGATAGTTGACCTTTCAGAAGGAGAGAGCAGAATTATGGTTACCAGAGGTAGGAAAGGGAAATGGTGTGGGGGGATAGTGAGAGGTTGGTTAATGGACACAAAACAGCAAGGTATGAAAAATAAGTTCTATTGTTCTATAGTCAAGCTAGACATCTATAATTAATAATAACTTACCACATGTTATCAAATGGCTAGAAAAGAGGAGATTGAATATCCTCATCACAAAAAAAAATGATTAAGTTTTGTAATAATGAATGCACTAATTATCCTGATTTGATCAGCCATTGTGTGCATGTATTGAAATATAACTCTGCACCCCACAAATATGTATAATCAATATGTTTCAATTTTTAAAAATGCATTATTGTGTCTTTATTTTTGTGTTTGTCTGTCTGCTTACTGTTAGAGGCTTCCCTCAAATGTATGAAGCTTGATGGTCAATTCATACTGAAGAGGGGGTTACTAAAGAGATGCTCGAAAGTTCTGTGCAAGCGGACAAGGCTCACTGACTATATGATGGCATTGTAGAATAATTTTATTTAGGGGAAACACAAACATCAGTATCTATAAGTTTTTTCTTTGTTACTGTTCAGTTTTTCCTGAAGTATAAAAGCCTGGCTTTCCAAGATTCTAGTTGGGATGGGGTGTCTCTCAATTCAACCAGTAGAATTTAATTTAACTCTTTTACTTTCAACAAGTAGCCTCAACATGACCTTCTGTTGTGCTGTAGACTGAATCTGCTCTGGAACAATTTCTCTGGAGAATAAGCCTTGTGTCTCCTGCCAGGGTCTAAGAAATGGTCATCAGGCAATCTGGGATGTCACTGGGAGTCGAGGATATAAGCGCTTCTCATAGAGACTTTGAACCAAGTCTCCTGTTTTCAGCTCCATTCCCTCTCCTCTCCTCTCCTAGTCCCAGGTGCCTCTTTTTGAGCCTTCATAGGTTCTTTGAAAGGAATTGGCCTGTTTTTTTTTGGGGGGGGGGCAGTCTCCTCTCTAGACACTTGAGTTTCCATTTTCTCTACTCTCCTAACTCAATTACCTCACATCACTGATTTTCCATCTTCCAAAAATGTGAGATCGTCTCTTGTCCTTGACCTTTCCCTGTGGATCTTGTAGGAGGGAGCATAGATAAATGCTAGATTATATCTGTCACCTTTAAGTGGAAGTTCATTACAAATATCCTCTCCTAGTCTTTGGACTTGATCCTCTTCTCCTATAAAGTATCATAATAATAACAACAACGATAATACCCATTCATCTTCTTTAGGGTGTTCCTGTGAGACTGCAAAAGAGTTGTAATGTATGAGATAGC
>NW_007729026.1:0-1480 GCF_000696425.1 Galeopterus variegatus
CTGCCAGACTCAAGTGAGGGAGACCGACCCCCTTGCCACAGCCAGCCCTGAACACGCAGCCACAGCTGGTCCTCACTTGGGTGGTCTTCGTTTATTCCAAATAGGCTTCTTGAAATGGTGGTTTGAGAAAAATAGTCATTGCCTTTAAGGTGCTTATAATTTAGTGGAGAAGATGTGATAGCCACAATAGATTAACTCAAAGGTGGCTACCCATAGGGTCCTAAACTAGACTCTGAACTTAAGAGCTGCCCACGACTCATTCACCCTCCCTGAGCCTCAGTTTTCTCATCTGTAAAATAGGACAATCCTGACCACAAACCAAAATGGGAGTAAAAGTGAAAACCTAATCACTTACTGCTGTAGTATAAGCAAGAGGCTAAAACTGGACGAAGTGCTGACTCTCCCCTGCTCCACTGCGCCCTCCATGGAAGGGCATGCCAGTGGGGGCCTCCTCACCCCTGGGACATTCCTTTGGGGAGGCCCTCTGTGCTGGAGCCCCTAAAGACCAAGGTCACGCAGAAGGACAGAGCTCGATGGGCAGGCTGAGCCTCAGGCCCCGAGACATGCTGTAGACGGTCTCCCAGAAGGGATTCTCCCACTGCGGGGGCGGGGAGGGGGTGAGAGAGAAAGAACTAACTGTCCAGCGAAGTCTTCTCTGCTCGTGGATTTCACGCATCTTGATTGTGTACCAGGTGCAGTTTATTTTCAAGAATTTAGGCTGGGGTATCATAAGGGTCGCCCTATGGATAACGTAAGACTTACTACACAGCCATTGTGACAAAACGGTTCTGTGCTGGCCCAAGAAGAGACGGATGGACCAACAATGAGAAGAGAGCCCAGCACTCGGAGAGATCCCAGGTAAGGAGGAACTTAAACACAGTGCAAAAAAGAAAAAAGAAAAAAAACCCCGATAAACAAATAAATAAATAAACAGAGTGCAGTGACCACAGATCAACAGGGAAAGGATGGCCTGACCAGTGGATGGAGACGGGAAAGCTGGGTTTTGTTTGAAAAACTCCAGCTGAACCCCTCCCTGGCAGGACATGCAACTGCAGACCCCAGGAGAAGATGACCCAAGGGTGAAAGGTGAGACCATCACATTACTGGGAGGAGTTAGGGGTTGGTTATCTTAGTGGCTTCTGGTGAAGGAAGATTTCTCAAACAAACTTCATAAACAGAAACTATCAGAAGAAAAGTGCTTACTTTTGCTTACGTCAAAATAATGACTTGCAAAAAAAAAGCTGGCTGATTGCTGAATGGTCAGAGCATGGTGCTGATAACACCAAGGTCCAGGGTTTGATCCCTGTACTCACCAGCAAGAAACAAAAACAAAAACAAAACAAACTTCTGCTCAAGGAAGGGCACCAGGGACATGCCAACAGTCACAGGACCGAGTGGGAGAGGTGTTTGTGGTGCTTAAAACCTATGAGGGGTCAACATGCAGAAGGAATAAAGAGCTCCTTAAAAACAACAAGAACAC
>NW_007729026.1:2172-5595 GCF_000696425.1 Galeopterus variegatus
TGAGGGTTGCGATCCGTTGCCGGACACGGAAAAAGACAAAAAAGACAAAAAAAAAAAACAACAAGAACACATAAGAACAAGTCTCAAAAGGAAAAAAATGCAAGCAATCTAGAAAAGAAGAAACCCGCAGGCTCACAAACATAAGACAGAATGCTTGAGTCAATAGTAGTCACAAAAATGAAAGTTAATAAAGTAACAAGGTACCACTTTCCCCTATTATACAGGTTTGAAAAAAAAAAGAAATAGGGAAAAATGTAAAGATAGAGCAGGACTAGGAATGTGACCAGGGAACCTCTTGTATAGTCAAACCTGCTTTTCTTAAGTGGTTTTAAAAGGATGTTGAGGGACAGGGAATTAAGGCTGGACCACCAGCTTTGAACAGACCACTGGGCCCTCTCAGGTTGGAGCAAGGATGTACTGTGGACTGAAAAGCCAAAGGCCATGTGGGGAGCAGGCTGGTTAGCCTGTGGGAGGCACCTCAGAGGTGACAGCACCAAGGGTAGCCTCACAAGCTCTCAGTGGCACTCCGTGGGCCGGGCAAGGTGCTGAGCCCTTTACACTTATCTGTACGCGTTCCTTCGATGCCCTCCAAAGTCAGGGTTCTTTACGCCTTTGGGTGTACAGATTTTTCTCCTGAAAATTTTTCTTAAGTAATCCAAGAGAAAAAAAGAGATATTCACATATGTGCTTGACAACGTAATTACTTTTAATTGATAAATTTAACTACATAAAAAGAAAATAAAAATCTTCTTACGATGAGAAAATATCACAGAGTAAAAACATAACTGAATGAGAAGACAAGCCACAAATGAGAGAAGATATTTACAAAAAGCATATCTGATAAAGGACTGTTATTCAAAATATACAAAGAACTCATAAAATTCAACAATAAGAAAATAAAAGACCCAACTAAAACATGGTCAAAAGTGTTGGACAGACACCTCACCAAAGAAGGTATACAGATGGCAAATAAGCATATGAAAAGAGGCTCAATGTCATATGTCATCTGGGAAATGCCACTACACACCCATCAGAATGGCCTAAATCTAAAAACGCGGACACCACCGAATGCTGACGAGGACATGGAGCAGCAGGAAATGCAAGATGGTGGAGCTGCTGTGGGAGACAGTTTCGCAGCTTCTCACAAAACTAAACGTGTTCTTACTGTACAAGGTTAAAAATCTTGATTCTCATTTGATTTTTAGACAGGGCTCTTTAGCTAAAAACTTATGGGACAAAAGTCCTTAGCTAGGAGGCAATAGCCTACAGCTAGCGGGACAAAAGCCCATCTAATCAATTCTAATCAAGTATATGTTGATTCTCAGCTGATTTTTAGTACAGGGTTTTTAGGTAATGCACGTATGGGACAAAAGTCCTCGGTTAGAAAAGTCCTTGGTTAGGAGACAGCTAGCGGCAAGAGCCCATCAAATCAACTCTAATCACTGTTTAGGTGTGGGATTGTATACTTTAATGATTTTAGAGTTAACAGGTGGTTGTGATACTGATCTTGTTAAGAGATTTTAAAGAATTGCTGTAGGAAAATATGTGAGAAATGTTTGCTGAAGAGAAAACTTTTTGTTAATGGAAACAAGATACAATCACAGATAGACGGAATCATAGGAATGTAATGATTGTTTTAGCTGTTATAAAAACAGTTATATCTTAAGAAGATATTGATCACAGTGTAACTAGCTTAACATTTCACTAATTATACTTTGGAATATCATGCTGTTAGTTTTAATGATGTTACTATGTTCCATTGTTTAAGCTATATTTAGCTATGGATAACTTTTGTCAGGTTGCCCATGTCTTTGTGTCCTTTTGAAATGACTGAATCAACTGATGCTTTTTTGTGAAACTTCCTTGTCTTTACAATAAAAACAGAAGCTAACTTTGAACCGGGGCTGTACTCAGTTTCTCCTTCTAACAGAGGAGTTGCTGAGGTGCAGTCCCTTTGGGCTTCTCATTGCATTCATGGTGCTTTGAGTAATCCTGTGTTACACAGCGAGAAGCATAACACTTACCATAGGATCCAGCCATCGCACTCCTTGGTGTTAACCCAAATGAGCTGAAAACTCAGGTCCACACAAAACCTGCTCATGGATGTTTACAGCGGCTTTATTCACAATTTGCCCAAACTTGGAAGCAGCAAGACATCCTTCAGGAGGTTATAAAGAGACCATGGTGGGTCCAGACACTGGGATGTTATTCACAGCTAAAAAGAAACGACCTGTCAAGCCCTGACAAGACACAGAGGAACCCTAAACGTGTATTACTTAGTGGAAGAAGGCAGTCTATAATGGCTGCATGCTGGGTGATTCCAACCATGGGACAGTCTGGAAAAGGCAAAGCTACAGAGACAGTGAAAAGATCCATGGTGCCGAGAGTAGGGGGAGGGATGAGCGGGCAGATCACAGAGGGTTTCAGGGCAGTGGAGCTCCTCTGTATGGTGCTCCAGTGGGGGACACACGTCATGACACATTTGCTTGAACCCATAGAATGTCTGACACCACGACTGAACAGCAGCACAGACTCTGGACTTCCTGGATAATGATGTGTCATGTAGGTTCCTCAACTGCAGCCAACGCACCTCTCTGTGGGGGTGCTGGCAGTGGGGAGGCCTCGCAGGGCAGTGGACATATGGGAAATCTCCACACTTTCTGCTCAGTTTTGCTGTGAACCTAAAACTGCTGTAGAAAATTAAGTGTGTTTAAAAAAATACTGAGGTACTGGGGAAGATATCTGTAGCTCACATCACTGAAACAGACATTTGTAATATATAAAGTAAGCCTAAAAATTGAGAAGAAAAAAGATCAACACCCTGAAAGAAAGCGCTCACAGGAACACACAACACACACACACACACACACACACACAAATGGCCCTTAAGTAGAAACTCAAAATTCACATTAAAACTACACCTAGAGGCCATTTCTCATTTTTCAGATTAGTAAAAATCCTGAAGGTCAATGGGCCTGCGGGAAACAGCCGCTCTCACATGTTGCTGGCGGGTGTATTAAATAGTCCCCCCACCCAGTGGAAAGAGACTTGATGACGTCTCCACAAAAGCATTTTCCTTTGGCCCCTCAATCCCACCTCTGAGAAGCTGTGTTTGCCGTGCGCCATGCACCTTTGCAGTAACACACACACAGTTAGCCTTATCAGTCATAGCAAAACGTCAGAACAATGTGAGTGCCTATTTTTAGGAAAATGACTGTACAATCCATGGAACACAAACCCTGTGCAGCATTATGCAGCTGTAGGAAAGTAACCAGGGGAGGCTTTCTGTGGTGCTGTTCAGAGATCTCCAGGACACATCACTGGTGAAAAGGGCGGGGTGTGCTGCCTCTTGACCAGGAGACGGAGGGGAGGATACAAACTTGCATTTGCCGTGTTTGCAAAAAGGAACACGGAAAACCAATA
>NW_007729026.1:5808-6614 GCF_000696425.1 Galeopterus variegatus
GCACCTTTGCAGTAACACACACACAGTTAGCCTTATCAGTCATAGCAAAACGTCAGAACAACGTGAGTGCCTATTTTTAGGAAAATGACTGTACAATCCATGGAACACAAACCCTGTGCAGCGTTATGCAACTGTAGGAAAGTAACCAGGGGAGGCTTTCTGTGGTGCTGTGCAGAGATCTCCAGGACACATCACTGGTGAAAAGGGCGGGGTGTGCTGCTTCTTGACCAGGAGAGGGAGGGGAGGATACAAACTTGCATTTGCCGTGTTTGCAAAAAGGAACACGGAAAACCAATACAACGTGTTACCTATGGCGGAAAGCTACGGGAGCAAGGAGGACAACAGTATCTGTCTTCCACATTATTCTGACTTTTGAACCAGGTGAACAAATGACCTTGTGAGACAAATTAAGAACTGAAGCCAAGAGTGAAACAAATCCCACTTAACGTTCCTGACATGCTGGCCTTGCTGCATCCCAGCCTCAGTGCTTAAGTCCATTTCTGTCACTTAGAATACCCCAAACTGGGAAATTTATAAAGAAATGGAATTCATTTCTTACAGTTTTTGAAACTGGCAAGTGCAACGTTTAGGGAACACATCTAGTGAGGGCCTTCTTCTTGGTGGTGGCTCTACAGTGACATATGGTGTCACATAGCGAGAATGGCCTGAGCAAGGAGCAAGAGAGTTAACCTGCTCACTCGCCTTCTTTCAAAAGCCATCAGAGCCACACTGTTATTCCATGAGCGGAGGGCACAGTCCTCACAATCCAATCACCTCTTCAAGGCCCCACCTTGCAAATCCCGTAG
>NW_007729026.1:6788-7323 GCF_000696425.1 Galeopterus variegatus
CCTGATGTCCTCCAAAGGGTTAACCAGACAACACAGTGGGGGACCTCGGCCTTTATGCTCAGCCTGCCTGGGGCCCACCACAGACGCATCCGTTTACCTCCTCAGAATCTGGGATTCCTCACTGGAGATAGGAGATGTGTACCCCTGTCTTGCAGGGTTGTGGTAAGGACTGGAAATATTGTCTATAATATTCTGGGCATGCAGAGCTGCTCTCCACAATGAAAGCCTTACAATGACTAGATTGGAGATGGATGGCCCATCCCTCCTGATGCATCGGTTTGTCCTGGGGGCACTTCTTAGGTCGATTTTTAATTTCCCATCTGAGTGTGCTGGGAGGAGCTGTGTTTCCTGCCAGGAAGAACGGCTGCAGGGCTGGCTCAGCACAGCTCTTGAGTAAGATCCATGTGGCTGGCAGGCAGACAACTGATGCTAAGTTTGCTTTATGGAAATAGGAAATAGGGCATCTGGGTGTGTCCTAATCAGCTGGCATGGAAAAATCCACACACAGAATCCAGGAACAAATCCATCTGCTGGC
>NW_007729026.1:8177-18915 GCF_000696425.1 Galeopterus variegatus
GGGGTTTGATCCCAAGCTCTTCCAGGATGGGGTTCTCAGCCACCCAAGGGCCGCACTCATGGGACAAGTCTCTATTGATCCAAAATACCTGCTCCTGGCCCTGCCTCTGCCAGGAGCCTAGAGGTGGAAGAGGCAAAGGTGGAGACAGTCATTTGCAATAAAAACACGCTCTCTCCTGCCAGGCATGATTACACCTGCAATCCAGCCAGCTCTCTGTGCCCCCTTATCTCACAGGCTCCCAGCGAGTGAGAACACGAACAGCACATGAATCCCTGAAACAGCCCTGGGCTGCAGTACGTGGAAGCTTCCTGCCCTCAAATCCAAATTGTGTGTGAGTCCCATCGACTCTATTACCTATGTAACATGCATATTGAAGCCAGGAATTATGGAAACAGACCTGGAAGGGCTAACTCAAAGCCTCAGGGCATAGGCCAGGAAAGTAGGCACAGAGAGGATTTGTAGGTGCCGCTGAAGCAGAGTGAAATTTAAGTACTAAATCCTTGCATTAGAAAAGAGGAGAGGTCTCAAATCAATCATCTAAGCTTTGCCTTGAGAAACTAGAAACAGATAGCAAAGGAACCCCCCAGCAAGCAAAGGCAAGTGTAGGGCAGATATCAATAGAATTGGAAACAAAGGAAAAATAGAAGAAATCAATTAAACCAAGGCTGATTCTTTGAGAAGATCAATAAAATTGATAAGGCTCTAGCCAGACTGACAAAGAAAAAAAGAGGGGGGGAGAACAAATTATCAATATTAAGAACAAGAAAGGGGGTATTGCTGAACATTTTTCAGAAATTAAAAGGATAATATGGGAAGTCTACAAATAACCTGTGCCTATATATTCAGAATCTTAGATGGAACGGACCAATTCCTTGATAGGCACAAATACCAGAACTCATTAAAGAAGAAACAGAGAACTGGAAGGTCCTGTATCTATTAAGCAAAGAAAACTCCAGTTTCTTGGAAAATTCTACCAATCATTTAAAGAAAAAAACCCTGCCAATTCTGTGTTAATCTCTTCTAAGAAATAGAGGAGTAGAAAACACTTGCCAACTCCTTTTATAAGGGCAGCATTATCAAAACCAGACAAAGACATTACAATAAGAGAAAACTACAGACCATTAACCCTCATGAATATAGACAGCAAAATCCTTAATAAAGTATTAGCAAATCCAATCCAGCAACATATAAACAGGACAATACATCAGAACCAAATAGGGATTATCCAGGAATTCAAGACTGGTTCAACATTCAAAAATCAATTAATGCAGGTACACAGGACCTCTCTATAGTATCTTTGCAATTTCCTGTGAACCTACAATTATTTCAAAATAAAAAACTTTAAAAATAATGTAATTCACCATATTAGCAGACTGAAAAAGGACTATGTGATCATCTGAACAGTTGCATAAAAAGTATTCCACAACAAACAACATCCATGTGTGATAAAAATCTCTCAGAAATAGAAGGGAACTTTTTAAACCAGGTAGAGCTAATCTAGAAAAACTGGAGCCAACGTGATCCTTGACAGGGAACATTGAGTTTCTTCCTGAGATGAAGCCCAGGAGAAGAGATGCCCCAGGAGCCTGAGCACTTGAGCACACCTCACTCTGGTTCTTGGTTTCTAAACACCATCACCCACTAAAAGGAGCCAGGGCTCCATGGAGAAGTGGCTGATTCCAGGGATAAAGTGGGGACAACACGAGATGAGCTTGGACCAGAAAGTAAGAAGTCAGGGAGTGGAGGTGTGTCAAAAAGGTAGAAGAACCAAAATTGGTCAAAGTTGGAATAATTTGAACAGAATAAATAATGATAATACTGGATGATAAGGCAAACAATAAAATAAACAATTTTAGTCCTCACTGAAATAAATAAAGGAACAAGCAAATAAGGTGGAGAAAGGACAACAGCTCCTTACAGAAGAGTGTCGGCAGATGAGTGCAGATGGAATTGGGAAGTACAACATCCCTGAGGGAAACCGCAGTGAAAACTGCCACAGACCAGACCCCACGCATGTGCCGAAACCACTGGGAAAATGCCAGCACAGACACAGGATATTTTCAAAGTCTCAAATGATCTCCCGCAAAAGTGAAAACTAGCCACATTGCCAGAGATAAGACACAATAACGTGCCCCACTGTCCTGGACCTACTGCTTCTGTGGGATCCTTCCCCCAAAGACGACAACGCCTGTCTAATCATGAAAAAGAATCTGACAGGCCCAGATGGAGGGGCCTTCCCCAAAACACCGCACCAGCGCTCTTCACAGGAGTGGNTTCCACATTATTCTGACTTTTGAACCAGGTGAACAAATGACCTTGTGAGACAAATTAAGAATTGAAGCCAAGAGTGAAACAAATCCCACTTAACGTTCCTGACATGCTGGCCTTGCTGCATCCCAGCCACAGTGCTTTAGTCCATTTCTGTCACTTAGAATACCCCAAACTGGGAAATTTATAAAGAAATGGAATTCATTTCTTACAGTTTTTGAAACTGGCAAGTGCAACCTTTAGGGAACACATCTAGTGAGGGCCTTCTTCTTGGTGGTGGCTCTACAGTGACATAGGGTGTCACATAGCAAGAATGGCCTGAGCAAGGAGCAAGAGAGTTAACCTGCTCACTCGCCTTCTTTTAAAAGCCATCAGAGCCACACCGTTATTCCATGAGTGGAGGGCACAGTCCTCACAATCCAATCACCTCTTCAAGGCCCCACCTTGCAAATCCCGTAGCTGGATTTCCCATCCTCTTAGTGTTGTTACAGTGGAGATTAAGTTTCCAATACATGGACTTTTGTAGGACACATTTTGTCCACAGCACTCAGGAAGACAGGTGCCTGGAGCACCAGCACAGTGTAAGCACCTGGTGACTCACACTGTGGTCACTGAAAGGCAATTCAGGGTACTGCTTCTGTGGGATCCTTCCCCCAAAGACGACAACCCCTGTCTAATCATGAAAAAGAATCTGACAGGCCCAGATGGAGGGGCCTTCCCCAAAACACCGCACCAGCGCTCTTCACAGGAGTGGAGGTCACGGAGGCCAGGAAAGACTGAACAGCTGTCACAGCCTGGAGGACACGGAGGAGGGTGCGGTGTGGGGTCCCCCACAGGAGGACTTTCATGGGAGCTGGTGAATGGTGAGCTGCCAGTGCTAACTTCTACCATGTGGCAAGTGACCTATGGCTATGTGAGACATTGACCCTGGAGGAAGCCGGGGAAGGTCACAGGTGAACTTGCTGTGATCCTTTCACAACCATTCTGTAAAATACATGTGTCAAAAGCCGTCCACGAGCTCAGGCCATGCTGAGACAAGCACGTGCTGCTGAGGCCCTCGTGGCCATGTGGCCTGCCCCCCAACTCCTCACCTGCCCGCCAGCTGCCTTCCACCTGAGATGGGGCCTGCTTGGACTTGTCTAGGTTGAATTGTGTCCCCCAAAAGATGCTGCAGTCCTTGCCCCTCGTATCTGTGAACGTGACCCAATTTGGAAATAGGGTCTTTGTAGATGAGCAAGTTAACATGAGGTTGTCATGGGCCCTAACCGAATATGACTGGTGTCCTTATAGAAAGGGGAAATTTGGGCAAGACGCAGGGAGAACTGCACATGAAGATAAAGGCAGAGATCAGGGTGCTGCTTCTGCAAGCCAAGGAACACCACAGATCACCAGCAACCACCAGAGGCCTGAGCAGATCCTCCCTCACAGCCTCAGAAGGAACCAGCCCTGCCGCCTCCTTGATCTTGGACTCCCGACCTTCAGACTGTGAGACAGAGGATGTCTGTCCTTTAGCTGCCTGTTGTACTTGTTGCGGCAGCCCAAGGAAACTAATACTTTACTGCATAAAAACCATGACTCCTCTTCTCTTTACTTAGACCCAAACACACCTCTTTCTCTGACCTTCCAACCACAGAGACACAAGATGCCACTCAGCAGCCCAGGGGCCTGGGGGCCACAGCAGCGCCTGCAGACACCCCTGCGCGCCCACCTCCAGACGGCCTGGCCAGAAAACCACCCTAACCAGCACCCCGCCCCAGCTTTCTCTCTGAGAAGAACAACAAGTAAATACATCCCAAGCCAATTTCAAGACGTTTGGAAGCTGAGCAACAACTCTTGGGAAAATAAAACACCGCTACTGTTTACTCTCCAGGAACTGGCTCCAAACACCAACGAGGAAGGGGAGGGAGCTGTGAGCCTCCTGCTAGGACAACACAAGCCGGAGAGGGGTATAAAAACCCAGCCAGACTACCCTCAGCACCTCACCCACTCACTCACTCACCCACTCACTCACCCCTCCCCAGCTCAACACCCAGCATGGCCGCATCCACCACGTCCGTCTGCTCCAGCAACCTGAGCTACGGCAGCCGGGTCTGCCTGCCTGGTTCCTGTGATTCTTGCTCTGACTCCTCCTGGCAGGTGGACGACTGCCCAGAGAGCTGCTGTGAGCCCCCCTGCTGTTCCCCCAGCGGCTGCACCTCAGCCCCCTGCCTGACCCTCATCCAAAGTTGGAATAATTTGAACAGAATAAATAATGATAATACTGGATGATAAGGCAAACAATAAAATAAACAATTTTAGTCCTCACTGAAATAAATAAAGGAACAAGCAAATAAGGTGGAGAAAGGACAACAGCTCCTTACAGAAGAGTGTCGGCAGATGAGTGCAGATGGAATTGGGAAGTACAACATCCCTGAGGGAAACCGCAGTGAAAACTGCCGCAGACCAGACCCCATGCATGTGCTGAAACCACTGGGAAAATGCCAGCACAGACACAGGATATTTTCAAAGTCTCAAATGATCTCCCGCAAAAGTGAAAACTAGCCACATTGCCAGAGATAAGACACAACAACGTGCCCCACTGTCCTGGACCTACTGCTTCTGTGGGATCCTTCCCCCAAAGACGACAACCCCTGTCTAATCATGAAAAAGAATCTGACAGGCCCAGATGGAGGGGCCTTCCCCAAAACACCGCACCAGCGCTCTTCACAGGAGTGGAGGTCACGGAGGCCAGGAAAGACTGAACAGCTGTCACAGCCTGGAGGACACGGAGGAGGGTGCGGTGTGGGGTCCCCCACAGGAGGACTTTCATGGGAGCTGGTGAATGGTGAGCTGCCAGTGCTAACTTCTACCATGTGGCAAGTGACCTATGGCTATGTGAGACATTGACCCTGGAGGAAGCCGGGGAAGGTCACAGGTGAACTTGCTGTGATCCTTTCACAACCATTCTGTAAAATACATGTGTCAAAAGCCGTCCACGAGCTCAGGCCATGCTGAGACAAGCACGTGCTGCTGAGGCCCTCGTGGCCATGTGGCCTGCCCCCCAACTCCTCACCTGCCCGCCAGCTGCCTTCCACCTGAGATGGGGCCTGCTTGGACTTGTCTAGGTTGAATTGTGTCCCCCAAAAGATGCTGCAGTCCTTGCCCCTCGTATCTGTGAACGTGACCCAATTTGGAAATAGGGTCTTTGTAGATGAGCAAGTTAACATGAGGTTGTCATGGGCCCTAACCGAATATGACTGGTGTCCTTATAGAAAGGGGAAATTTGGGCAAGACGCAGGGAGAACTGCACATGAAGATAAAGGCAGAGATCAGGGTGCTGCTTCTGCAAGCCAAGGAACACCACAGATCACCAGCAACCACCAGAGGCCTGAGCAGATCCTCCCTCACAGCCTCAGAAGGAACCAGCCCTGCCGCCTCCTTGATCTTGGACTCCCGACCTTCAGACTGTGAGACAGAGGATGTCTGTCCTTTAGCTGCCTGTTGTACTTGTTGCGGCAGCCCAAGGAAACTAATACTTTACTGCATAAAAACCATGACTCCTCTTCTCTTTACTTAGACCCAAACACACCTCTTTCTCTGACCTTCCAACCACAGAGACACAAGATGCCACTCAGCAGCCCAGGGGCCTGGGGGCCACAGCAGCGCCTGCAGACACCCCTGCGCGCCCACCTCCAGACGGCCTGGCCAGAAAACCACCCTAACCAGCACCCCGCCCCAGCTTTCTCTCTGAGAAGAACAACAAGTAAATACATCCCAAGCCAATTTCAAGACGTTTGGAAGCTGAGCAACAACTCTTGGGAAAATAAAACACCGCTACTGTTTACTCTCCAGGAACTGGCTCCAAACACCAACGAGGAAGGGGAGGGAGCTGTGAGCCTCCTGCTAGGACAACACAAGCCGGAGAGGGGTATAAAAACCCAGCCAGACTACCCTCAGCACCTCACCCACTCACTCACTCACCCACTCACTCACCCCTCCCCAGCTCAACACCCAGCATGGCCGCATCCACCACGTCCGTCTGCTCCAGCAACCTGAGCTACGGCAGCCGGGTCTGCCTGCCCGGTTCCTGTGATTCTTGCTCTGACTCCTCCTGGCAGGTGGACGACTGCCCAGAGAGCTGCTGTGAGCCCCCCTGCTGTTCCCCCAGCGGCTGCACCTCAGCCCCCTGCCTGACCCTCATCTACACCCCAGTGAGCTGTGTGCCCAGCTCCTGCCAGTCAGTCTGCACCAGCTCCTGCACACCCTCGTGCTGCCAGCAGTCTAGCTGCGAGCCAGCTTGCTGCACCTCCTCCCCCTGCCAGCAGGACTGCTGCGTGCCCGTGTGCTATAAGACCATCTGCTGCAAGCCTGTGTGCTGTGTGCCCGTCTGCTCAGAGACTTCTTCCTCGTGCTGTCAGCAGTCTAGCTGCGAGCCCTCCTGCTGCACCTCCTCCTCCTGCCAACAGACCTGCTGTGTGCCCATCTGCTGCAAGCCTGTGTGCTGTGTGCCCATCTGCTCTGGGGCCTCCTCTTCATGCTGCCAGCAGTCTAGCTGTGAGCCCTCCTGCTGCACCTCCTCCCCCTGCCAGCAGGCCTGCTCTGTGCCTGTCTGCTGCAAGCCTGTGTGCTGTGTGCCTGTCTGCTCGGGGGCCTCCTCTTCATGCTGCCAGCAGTCTAGCTGTGAGCCCTCCTGCTGCACCTCCTCCCCCTGCCAGCAGGCCTGCTCCGTGCCTATCTGCTCTGTGCCCATCTGCTATAAGCCTGTCTGCTGCAAGCCTGTGTGCTGTGTGCCTGTCTGCTCTGGGGCCTCCTCTTCATGCTGCCAGCAGTCTAGCTGCGAGTCCTCCTGCTGCACGTCCTCCCCCTGCCAGCAGGCCTGCTCTGTGCCTGTCTGCTGCAAGCCTGTGTGCCGCATACCCATCTGCTCCGGGGCCGCCCCCTGCCCAGCCCCCTTGTGTTGCCAGCCCAGCCCCCGCCCCTCCTCCTGCTGCAGACCCTCCTCCTGTGTGTCCTTTCTCTGCCGCCCTGTGTGCAGGACTGCCTGCTGCGTGCCCGTCCCCTCCCGCTGTGCCCCCACCTCGTCCTGCCAGCCCAGCTGCTGCCGCCCGGCCTCCTGCGTGTCCCTGCTCTGCCGCCCTGCGTGCTCCCGCCGGGCTTGCTGTGTCCCTGCCTCGGCCCAGAAGTCCTGTTGCTGACTGGGCATGTCCCCCTAAAGCCAGCCAGGCTCAGGTCCCACCTGGAAGCTGAGGTCCAAGCCATGAATTGCTCCGGCACTTAGACCACTTCCTGGTGTGTGCTGGAACAGTCTGTTGAACTGGACGACATGGAAGAACTAAATATCCACTGTCTGGGGGGCTTCCAGGAGAGTACCGTAGCAGTCACCTTCTCTCCATATCTCTCACCCCCGATGAGAGTCAGCTCAGCCCCAATCCACAGTGTCTCTGTCCTCATCAGTGCAGTGACCTCGAGATTCTCCAGCAAACTGACCAATAAACGCCCGTGACTCACAACAACACTGGCTTGCATGTGTCTTTATCAGTGTTTCTTGGCTGTACCACGCAGCCACATTTTTCTTCTTCATACACAGTACTCTTCTGTCCGTCAGGATCCTGTGTGCTTCCCTGTGCCCAGGGGTGCATGGCTCCCTGGGGTCCAGACGGGGTTTCCCTCTATCCCTCCTGTACTGTCACTCACTCCACAGTTTTGTTGTTGTTGCTATGCCTTTGTAAATTCTCCTCCTTCTGCACAATCCCTATCAAGTCATGAATAGTATCTTCTACAGCCATGTTCTTCCAGAACATGTTCAAATGCCCTCCTACCTTCAAAATCAGAAATTTCTATCCGTGTATTGTCTCAAATCCTCCCACATGCCCTGCTCACGTCCCTGGTGTGGCAGGAACACACCCGGAGGTTGAAAGTCAGGTCTCTGTTGTTTACGCCCTGTGTCAGCAGAAACGTTTCCCACCTCTCTGGAACCCTCTAAGGTCAAAGTAATAGGACTCCTTCTTTAAGGTATCTAAATGGATTGGCAATAATAGCAGAGAGCAAGCACGTTATGATTATTGTGAACACGTGGGGCTAAATGGATCAACCAGAACAGAAAGACACTGTCATGGTTTCTGGATCTTTTAAGATATCTTTTAAAATTATGTTTGGAATGACAATGTGTTGGAGCCCCAGGAGGAAGTACTGACTCTATTCCAGTGATTTTAAAATCACAAAGGATTTCGTGCAAAGGTGTCAGAGAGCTTGCTGCCCAGGAACCCTCTGCTGGGGCAGTTTGTATAGGGTGGACACCAGAGAGCCTGCTGCGTTGAAATCATAGTCATGGGCTGAATGAGAACGTCCGTCACGCAGGTGCACGTGGTTCTCAGCAGCACAGCTCAGCGTGTGGCTTGCAGCACATGGGACCAGAGCTAAGAATAACTCCAGAGCAGTAGAATTCTGCGGAAGACTCTTCATTGGGATACAGTGCTGCTCCCCTTCATGTGAGCCGAGAGGAGACGGCCACGCCTGGTCGAGCCCACGCTGTGGTCAGACAGGAATTTGCTGGGAGGTGCGTGGGGCGCCCCACCAGGAGATGCAATGCAGTCACCCACTCCACTGGCGACCATTGTGGCCTCATCTCATGAAGGCTTGTTTCACAAAAGAAGAAACTTTCTTATTAGTCTTTCATTTGATAAAAAATATTATTTCAATTTCTAATTTAAATAGCAATAATACAAAGGATAGTGAATCAAGAGACAAAAACATCCTGAGGTGATATCTACCCCTGTGAATAACTGGAGAGAGTCACCAAGTCTTTCATTTGATAAAAAATATTATTTCAATTTCTAATTTAAATAGCAATAATACAAAGGATAGTGACTCAAGAGACAAAAACATCCTGAGGTGATATCTACCCCTGTGAATAACTGGAGAGAGTCACCAGGCCCAGGCTGTCTACCTCCCAGGGCCTGGGACAAAAGGCAGAGCCAGCGTCCCTCACCCCTTGGCTGGCCCCTTATCTGGGGCTGACCTGATCTATAGTTCATTACCACCAAGTCGGGCAATCACATAACTTGTTAGACTCCTGCACGTCCCCGCCCCCCACATTTTTTTTTTCCTACAGATAAATCTTAATTCAATATATTTAACTTGGAGAACTTTTAAGGATCATAACTAAACACCTGCTTTAGCCGCTCATAGAGTGGCTTTGGACTCAATACATCTTCCATTTCTCCTTAAAAATGCCCCCTATTCACTCAGTCACTAGAACTCACCAGCAGTGACTGGATTCCAAGTCCATGCACCTCTTTTGGCTGCTCTCACCCACAAAATTCTGAGTTTTGCCTCTAGATATCTAAATTACCCCACACTTGGGCCCCTTGATTGGGACTTGACATATTCCCCATGGGGTCTGTGTAGACAGGACACCACTGGGCTTGGGTGGAAGGTGGGGTTGGAGATGTTTCTCATGAAGCCCAGGGCCCCAGAGAAGCTGGGCTGAGGTTCCTCACGCCTCTCCAGGACCCCTGCCAGAGTTCCTCCTGTGAGGATGCTGGCTACACGCCAGTCCCTAGGCATAGGGATGTCTCGGGTTGGGTGGGAATTCGGCTGGAGCATTTCCCAGGGTGAAAAGATGCAAACTCAGTCTCAGAGTTGGGGAAAGATCTTGAGTAGTCAGGGGGAAGTGAGGGATTGACTGGAAGAGAAGCAGAATCCTCTAAAACAAGGAGTGAGACTTCACTTTGGGCCATGGTGAATCTGGCTTATCCTCTCACTTTAGATACACAGAAAACGGGACAAACATACAAAATAACTGTTTGCACACACTGGGTCACTGACAGCGAGGAAATGGGGTCCCTGAGGAAGGGAAGTTAATGGGAGATGAGCCTACAATTGCCCCCGGCTGCAGCCCAGACACTGGGTCCTAGACAGCATGGTGGGTCCACTGAGCTGAAGAGATGGAAATCAGAGTTGAAGGAGGCTGAGGCAGCTGGAATTCGTAGGGCAGAATACAGAAGAAGAGGGAACTATACAGGAAAAAGCTCCACAGGGCTCCCTTGATATGCTGCTGCATGCTGAGCCATTCATGCAGAGCTCAGAACTCCCTGAGATCAGGCAAAGAGCAACCAGGGAGCAATCCCAGAGCTTCAAAGGTTGGGAGACACCTGAGTTCCAAACAACCAGAGTAGGGAAACCTCAATGAATATCAGAAGCTTTTGGCACAGACCCCAGAAAAGTCACATCTAAATAGTGGTGCTAAACTTGCCCTAGAGTAAAGGCTCTGTCCTGACAAAACTTAAAAACAACCATAGCAGCACTGAGAGGATCAAGCTGATTCACAGATAGTAGCTGCCAGCCAGAGCAAAGCCCAGCACTCTGTAAAGGAAAGAAAAAGCACACAGCATTCAAAGACATTCACGAGGTACAGCATTCATTCACAGATTACCAGACACAAGACCAAGAGGAAAATGCAGTCCATAACCAAGAGATAAAACAGTCTACA
>NW_007729026.1:19644-20305 GCF_000696425.1 Galeopterus variegatus
TTACCAGACACAAGACCAAGAGGAAAATGCAGTCCATAACCAAGAGATAAAACAGTCTACAGAATCAAATCCAGAAATGCCAGAGCTGATGAAATCAGCAGACAAGAGTATTGTTTAAATTACTATAAATATGTTTGAGTATCTAAAAGAAAACATGAGCATAATGAGAGGAACATAAAGAAAGCCAAATGGAACTCCAAGAGCTGAAAATATAACATCAACAATAAATAATTAAAAATTCAAAGGATGACTTAAAGAAAAGATCAGCGAACTTGAAGATGCAGTGATAGAAACTATCCAAACCAAAGGAATATGAGAAAAAAAACACTAAAAAGAAATTAACAGAGTTCGGAGGCATAGGGAGCAATATTAAGTGGTCTAATGTACACACAATTGGAGTACCAAGAAAAAAGGAGGACAGAAAAATACTTAAGGAGAAAATGGCCAAGTACTATATTTTCCAAATTTGATGAAACTGGTAAGTATAAAGAAAACTCGAAAAACCTCTGTAAGCCAACCTGACTTAATTGACATTCATACAATATCTTATCCAACTACAATAGAATGTACATTCTTTTCAGATGCACATAGAACATGTTCCAAAATAAACTATATGCTAGGCCTGAAAACAAGGCTTAATGTATTTAAGAGGACAGAAATA
>NW_007729026.1:20571-20945 GCF_000696425.1 Galeopterus variegatus
TATTATGTTCATGGCTCAAAAGACTCAATTTTGTTAAATGTCAATTCTTTCCAAATTGATCTGTAGATTTAATGTAACCCCAGTCAAAATTCCAATGGGCTTTTCTGTAGAAATCAATGAACTGATTCTAAAATCTATATGGAAATGTAAGGAACCTAGAATAGCCAACCAATTTTGAAAAAGAAAAACAGAATAGGTAAACTTAGACATTACTTGATTTCAAGATTAAAGCCACATTGATAAAGACAGTGTGTGGAATAAGGATAAATATACAGAAGAATGGAACAGAGTCCAGAAACAGACCCACACATATATGGCCAGCAGATTTTTGACAAAGGATAATCTTTTCAACAAATGATGTTGGAACAACTCAC
>NW_007729026.1:21744-35689 GCF_000696425.1 Galeopterus variegatus
CCAGAATATAAAGAATACTTATAACTCAATGATAGAACCATAAACAACCAGATTTAAGAAAAACAGGCAGAGAATATGAACAAACACTTCACTGAAGATACATGGACGACAAACAAACCGTTTGTGAGAAGATGCTCCGTGCAACTAGTCACCAGGGAAACGTGAGCATCACTACTCCCACTAGAAGGGCTGAGATAGGAAGACGGACAAGCACACATGTTGGCGAGGATGGGCAGGACCGCAGCGCTCGGCCTCTCTGCACTCAACACACTTCCAGCCCATCTGACCAGTTTCTGTTCCTCTGGAGGAGGCTGGCCCCACCCCTCACCAGGCTCCAGTTCATATCATTTTTATAACTCAAAATATAAAGACAATTCAGCCCACATTGTAACTGAATTTCTAGGACTCCTGAAGTCTCTTGTGCCTTTCCTAAATCCCCCAAGAGTTGAGATCCACTTATAGAGACAAAAGAACGGCTGGGAAGGGGGAGGATTTGAGACTCCAGGACTCGCCTGGGCATCACACCCCCACCAGAAAGGCCCCCCAGAGCCTCCCTCCAGCCAGGTGCCGCTCCTCTGGGTCCAAGGCATGCTGCAGTGCACCAGGTCATCACTGACGCCCAGGGCACCAAGCAGCCACCTCCCACGCCAGCAGGGCTCTGAGGTCAGGGCTCGCGGTCAGGCTGTGACACGCTTATCTTTGCACTCTCGGCATCTGGTGCAGTTTCCAGCACGTGGGAGGATCTGCTGCAGTGTGAATAAGTCAATGCCTGGGAAGTGAGAAAGCCAGACAGGATTGAACATCCAGCAGGAAGGACCAACAAGACTTGGTAGCCAACAGGATATTAATTGCAGAAGAAAGGAAGCCTCAAATGACTCTCAGGTGTCCAGCTGGGGAGACCCAGGGAACTGTTCGGTAAACCATCAAGAAACTAGCTAGGCAGGAAACACAAAGGCAGTCATTGCCTTTCATATGATGTTTCAGGAGGTGGGGCGGAGGGCTGTGTTTTTGCAGAGGACATGAGTAAGGAACTCTGGTTTAGACTCACAGGTTTAGGTAGAAGCAGATGGAGAGGGGTAGGTTGTGGGAGAGGCAGGGCTGTGGGGCTCCCTAAGTGGCCAGACGGAAGACACGGGGTGCACTGTCCACCAGGGACTGCTGCCCTCCCAGTGGGAAATGCTGCACGCCACTGTCCACCCTTACCTGTCTGTCACCTGCACTGAAGCCCTGGGGGGCCTTCCTGCACCAGAGGGAGTACTGGGAAGAGACATCCCACCTCACGCCCTCCTCAACCAGGGCCCCTCCAGCCCACTGCTCTAGATACTGCAACAGCCCAGACATGCAGAGGCCCCAGGGTGCACAGTGGCCGTCCCGGGTGCGGCCAGGGGAGCTGGGGTTAGGATGGGTGAATTTCTCGGGCAGCCAGCACAGACCCCGGGACACCTGTTTGCAGAAATATACGCTGCACTCCTCAACTTTATGTTCTGGGCCAAAGGCAAATGAGGCTGTGCCAGCAGATCCCAAAATACACTCAGGACTTTTACAAGCCAAGCAACATCTCATAGAACTAAACACGCAACTGACTTATGAGAGTCCCCTGGACTCCAAACACCAACAAGGAAGGGGAGGGAGCTGTGAGCCTCTCTGGGACAACACAAGCCAGAGAGGGGTATAAAAACCCAAGAGCCCTGAACACCTCACTCCTCACACACTCACCCACTCACTCACCCCTCCCCAGCTCAACACCCAGCATGGCCGCATCCACCACGTCCATCTGCTCTAGCAACCTGAGCTATGGCAGCCGGGTCTGCCTGCCCGGTTCCTGTGATTCTTGCTCTGACTCCTGGCAGGTGGACGACTGCCCAGAGAGCTGCTGCGAGGACACCCAGCATGGCTGCGTCCACCATGTCCATCTGCTCTAGCAACCTGAGCTATGGCAGCTGGGTCTGCCTTCCCAGTTCCTGTGATTCTTGCTCTGACTCCTGGCAGGTGGACGACTGCCCAGAGAGCTGCTGCGAGCCCCCCTGCTGTGCCCCCAGCGGCTGCACCTCGGCCCCCTGCCTGACCTTCATCTACACCACAGTGAGCTGTGTGCCCAACTCCTGCCAGTCAGTCTGCACCAGCTCCTTCACTCCCTCGTGCTGCCAGCAGTCTAGCTGCGAGCCTTCCTGCTGCACCTCCTCCCCCTGCCAGCAGGACTGCTGTGTGCCCGTGTGCTGTAAAACCATCTGCTGCAAGCCTATCTGCTGCAAGCCCGTCTGCTCTGAGGCTTCCTCTTCATGCTGCCAGCAGTCTAGCTGCGAGCCCTCCTGCTGCACCTCCTCCCCATGCCAGCAGCCTGGCTCCGTGCCCATCTGCTCTGTGCCCGTCTGCTGCAAGTCTGTGTGCTGCATGCCTGTCTGCTCTGAGGCTTCCTCTTCATGCTGCCAGCAGTCTAGCTGTGAGCTCTCCTGCTGCACGTCCTCCCCCTGCCAGCAGGACCGCTCCGTGCCTCTTTGCTCTGTGCCCGTCTGCTGCAAGCCTGAGTGCCGTGTGCCCATCTGCTCTGGGGCCACCCCCTGCCCATCCCCCTCGTGCTGCCAGCCCAGCCCCTGCCCCTCCTCCTGCTGCAGACCCTCCTCCTGTGTGTCCCTCCTCTGCCGCCCTGTGTGCAGGACCGCCTGCTGCGTGCCCTTCCCTTCCTGCTGTGCCCTCACCTCGTCCTGCCAGCCCAGCTGCTGCCACCCGGCCTCCTGTGTGTCTTTGATTTGCCGCCCCGTGCGCTCCCGCCTGGCCTGCTGCTGCCTCTAGTCAGGCCAGGAGTCCTGCTGCTGAGTGGTCTTCTTAAGATCACCCCAAAGCTTGAGAGCTTATTGCCATCTGCACCCCTGGATTCTTTACTAATAGCCATGACAGCTGTTCAAGTCCCCTCCTTGTAGGCCTCTGCAGTGGGCATCGGTGGTCACCTGGCCACCCACAGTTCATTTCTCCTCTTGGGAGCAGGTCACTTATTTCTGCAAGTACTGACTCCCCCAATCACTGAGCCCTGCCTCCCTGGCCCCGGGAGGGCAGTGATCCCAGCTAAGCCAGCCGGCCTCTCCCAGGCCACTGACCTTGTGTGGAGTGAAACAGGAAGAAAATATATTTGGAGTTGGTGTCTCATCGCTGCCGCCTGCTCAGGCCTGTGCAGTGGTTTCTGCCACCTGGACCTGGAGTGCCCTGGCTGCTTTGCTGTTCTGAGCTTCCTTCTCCATCTTCCCTGTGATGCTGTGAGCACAACTGACACTTCCAATAAATTCCTTTCCTGATAAATATAACCAGAGTTCATTTCTGTTGCCCATAAACCACAGAACCCTGTCTTATACTCCCCACATGTGGTGGTCCTGGGCTGCCCCCTACAAAGGTGTCCAGGAGGCCCCTTACCGCCCTGGCCACACGTGTGTTCAAGGGGTAGACATACGTTCAAGGACACAAGGGTGAGTATTCCAGTGACCCCAAGGAGAGACTGCCTTTCAGGGGTGACTCCACTAAAACCAGATTGTCTCCAGGACCCCATTCCGAAGGATGAAGCCCACAGGCCCAGGGCAGGGCATCCACATGGCAGGCCGCTGGCAAGGTGGCCCTTGGCTGGTGTCGGGGAACCTGGATTTTGGGAGGATTCCCACCACCTTTCTTCACAGGCCCGAGCTGTACACACAGTGTGGTTCATGCTGAACTCCTGCTCCACTCTGGAGTCTAGAATTTTGGCACATCCAGGCAGAGGTGCCCACGTGACCAGCCCCAGTGACAGCCCTGGGCACCAAGTCCCACAAGCTCCCTGGTGGATGACATCTCATGCGTGTTATCACAGCTCCTTGCTGGGGAATAGGCGTGCCTGTGTGATGCCACCAGGACAGGACTCTGCGAGACAACTTCCAGACGCTTCCTCCAACTTCACCACCCGCACCCTTCCCTTCTCTGGTTCTGCTGTGTTCGTTCCTTGCAGTGATCATGGCTGTGAGTTCCACCATGTGCCGAGTCCTGCGAGTCCTCCTGGTGGGTCACTGACCCAGGGTGGTCCTGGGGAGCCTGACACAGGCCCCAGATGCCCTTCTCAGGCAAGGACAGAACTGTCCTAGAAGAGAGGCAGAAAAGGAAGCCAGGCCAGCCTGGGCACTCTGGGTCTCACGATGAACAAAGTGTCCTGCTCTTGAGACAAGCTGCCTCTGCCAAGCTGGGCTGGGCTGGAACACAGGACAGCAGGGAATAGGCCCCCCACACCAGTCCCCAGTTCCCCACTCCCACCATGCAGAGGAGTGAGCCAGGCTTCTCTCTGGTACCAGGTCTGCACCTCCAGTGTCAGCCAGGGCCCTCCAGCGAGGAACGGGGCAGCGTGGGTGAGCCCGGGACTGCCAGACACCCGAACCCCACAGTCAGCAAGACGACGGGCCTCGCTCAGTGCACCACTCCTGCATCTGACCCGCCCGCGCCAACACCCCCGTCTCTGGGGGTTGCCGGTGTTCACACCCGGCATGAATGTTGGGGGCGTCATCCTCCTCTCCAGGCGCGACCCTGGAGCCTCAGAATCGCACGCAGGTGTTTCCAGCAGAGGATGCGCACCTACAGGTGGGCAGGCCTGGCACGGCGCCCCGTCACCAGATGTTCTCTGTCTGCCACCAAGCAACAATGACGCCGCCACCTGTGGTGGGAAGAAGAATTCGCAGACCAAATGCGAAAGTCATGAATCACAACAGAAAACGCTGGCAAATCATAAGAGAAAATACTCTCTGGAAAGGCACAAAGATCTCACTTTGTCACATCACAGACCATTTTCCCGAGCCAGGTTCAATAAAAGAAACTTATACCAATAAAAGGAAAGTTTCCTTTGGGAAATGTAAGGTTCTCTCTCAAGTTGATGAGAAAATGAAAAACTGAGATGAACTCTTAGGAAATAAAGAAAGTACCACACCTCAGAACCTGTGGGAGTCGGGTAGAGCAGGATTCAGAGCAAAAAAAAATTTTTTTTTTTTTTCCTTTTTGTCTTTTTTTGTGTCCGGCAACGGATCGCAACCCTCAGTGTCGCGCCCGTACCGGACTGGGACTGGCAACGGGATTGCAACCCTCGGTGTTGCTCCCGCGCCTCGCTCAGCCAGTGAGCGGGAACTGGTCTGTATGTGGGATCCGAACCCTCGGCGGGAGCGCCACCGGGCTGGCCCTGAGAGCAAAAATTTTTTAAAAATTAAATCCTTTAAGACATATAGTACAAAATAAGCAAGATTGAAAATAAATAAGATTTCAATTCAGAAAGTTAAAACAACTTCAAAAAAGAAGTAAAAGAAATAAATTAATTTTAAAATTAATGAATTAAAAAGAAAGAAAGAATAAATATAGTCAATAACACTAAACATTTGTTTTTAAAAGACCTATAAAAGAATAAAAATACTGGCAAATCTAAAAGGGATAACAAATAAACATTAAATATGTTAAAATAAATAATAAAAGTGTTTAATAAAATATTTCAACAATATTAAAACAGGCACGTCCTGCCATTAGTTCATTGTCAACATCTCTAATCATCAGTGAAATGCAAATTAAAACAACAATGAGAAATCACCTCATGGAGATGGAGAAAACTTTAAATTATGAGAAAAAAATACACCTTTAAGCAGGCACAAAATTTTAGGTGAAGAGGATAAGTTTCTAGGAAAGTAAAATCACTGAAATTGACACAAGAAAAAGCAGAAAACTTGAACAGGCCAGTGATCACAGAAGAACTTGAAAAGATGGGGGACGCCTCTGTGGCCGTCAGTACCAGACGCAGATATTGGTACAAGGACAGATGGACAGACCAACGGAGCCAAGAGAAGTACAGCAATAAATTCACTCCTGCACTGCACCGATGTACAGTTCGGTAACAGTGGCAGCCAAGGATTTATTGTCAGTTGATTTTTGACAAAGGTGCCAAGAACACACAGTGGGGAAAAGACAGTGTCTTCAATAAATGGCGCTGGGAAAACTGGATATCCACATGCAGAAGAATGAAATTAGACCCTTATCTCACACTGTATTAAAAAATCAACTCAAAATGGATTAAAGATTAAAATATAAGACCTGAAAATGTAAAACTACTGGTGGAAAACAGGGGAAATGCCTGATGACACTGGTCTGGGCGATGAGTTCTTGGACAGGACCCCAAAAGCACAGACAACAAAGGCAGAGACAGGCACGTGAGAGCACACCGGACTAAAAAGCTTCTGCACAGCAAAGGAAACAATTAACAGAGTGAAGAGACAGCCCATGGATCGGGAGAAAATATCTGCAAACCATACATCTGATAAGGGGCTAATATTCAAAACATGTAAGAAACCCAAACAATTCAGTGGCATGAAAACAAATAACCCAACTAAAAAATAGACAAATGACCTGAACAGACATCAAAAGAAGACATATGAATGGCCAACAGATATATGAAAAAATTCTCCACATCTCTCATCATCAGTGGAATGCAAATCAAAACCACAATGAGATATCTCCTCACACATGTTACGATGACTATTATCAAAAAAGACGATTGAGAACAAGTATTGGGGAGGACGTGGAGAAAGGGTATACTGTTGTGGGCATGTAAGTGGTACGGCCATTTGGGGAAATAGTACGGAGCTTCCTCAAAAAACTAAGAATAGAACTACCACCTGATCCAGCAGTCCCACTTTTGGGTATATATGCAAAGGAATTGAAATCATTCTATTGAAGAGATGTCTGCACTCCCATGTTCATTTCAGCAGGATTCACAATACTCAAGATATGGAAGCAACCTAAGTGCCCATCAATGGATGAATAAGTAAAGAAAATGTGCTGTATACACACAATGGAATACTATATAGCCTCAAAAATGAGGGAAATTCTGTCATTTAGGATACCATGAGTGGACCCGGAGGACATTATGCTAAGTGAAGTAAGCCAGGCACCGAAAGATAAATACTATGATCTCACTTATTTGCAGAATCTAAAAAAGTCAATCTCATAGAAACAGACAGGAGAAAGGTGGTTACCAGAGGCTGGGGTTGGGGGGAGGGATTGGGAAAAGATGTTGGTCAAATGGTGCAGATTTTCAGTTAGACAGGAGGAATACGTTCTAGTGATCTATTGCGCTGCATGGTGACCACAGTTAATGATATTGTATGGTATATTTCAAAATTGCTAAAAGAATAGATTTTTAATGTTCTTACCAACAAAAAAATATAAGTTGGTGAGGTGATGGATATGTTAATTAGCTTGATTTAATCTTTCTACCATGTGTATGCAAAATCACATTGTACTTCATAAATATACATAATTATTGTTTGTATTTAAAAGTAAATAATAAGTAAAAACCCAACAGATAAAATTTTAAAAATAATAAAGATCTAAAAGAATACATAGGAAAATGTCTTCGTGATATTGTAGTAGCCAAAGACTTTGGACACAGGATGTAAAAAATACTGAACATAAAAAAGAAGATTGATAAATTGGATTTTATTAAAATCGAGAACTTCTGTTCATCAGAAGATGCCACTAATTTCACAACACATCTATCTGAATGACTCGAATTAAACGGACTGGCAATACCAAGCGTTAGGAAGTGTGTGGAGGAGTGGTGTGAAATGGTACAATCACTCACATCCCATCATACGACCCAAACATTTCACTCCTGGGTGCTTACACAAGTGAAAGCATATGTGCACACAGAGACTCGCTCACGGATGTCCAGAGAAGCTTTTTTCATGCTAGCCGTATGTCCACCAACACTTGAATGGACTGCCAGATTGTGTTATGTCCACACAAGGGAATGCTGTAGCATTACAACCATAAAAGGGAACGAATCACAGATACGTGGCACCACATCAGATACATGATTACATATGCAAACATGCTGAGGGAAAGAAGACAGACCAAGAGAGTATATACTATAGAAGTATAATTCGATTTGTATGAAACTTTGGAAAAGACAAACCTACTCAAGCCAGGGAGGAGCTCAGTAGTTTCCTGGGGCGGAGCCCGGAGGGGATGGGGATTGATTGTGAAAAGAACACATGGGAACTTCAGGACAAGGGGAGAGTTTAGATTTGCTTGCAGTAGTGGTTACACAGTTGTATACATTCCTCAAAACTCATCAAACGGTAACTTTAAATTGGTATGTTTTACAGCATGTAAATCATACCTCAATAAAATTGATTTGTTAAACTTTATTTTTAAGCTCAGAGTTGGATGAGTTATCTGCGTTCACATACCCTGTAGTGCCCTGAAGTCAGCTTGCACCAGCTCATGGAGCAGACTGTGCACCTCTCTCTTCCTGGTTCAGGTTCAGCAACATCACGGGAGCAGCTTGAATTTATCTAGGGTGGGAGTATTTATGCCATGGAAATTGGCAAACACTACAAATCAGTGCTTTTGTTTTTGTTCTTGTTTTACAGAGAACCAGTTATAAAACATTTATCAACAACACACTACCGCATATATACAACAGAGTTCATATTCAGAATATATAATAAATTTCCACAATCACTAAGGAATACAAATAACTCTATTTTTTAAAAATTAAAGCAATCAAATGACTTGAACAGGCACCTCAAGGAAAAGATAACTCAAAAATTTAAATGAGTGACTTTACTGTCCAGGAATATACAAATTAATGCAACAAAGTTATATTTCTACACTTTCTAAAAATGGCTAAAATTTGAAAGACTGACAATGCCTCATTTAATGAAGATATAGAATGATTGGAGTTCATAAAATCAACTAGTGGGGATTTAAATTTCTCTAGCAAGTTGTTGGTCAATATATGCTAAACTAAACACATGCCTATCGTATGACCCAGCAATTCTACTTTAGGTATATGAAGAAGAGAAATTAGTAAATATATCCACCAAGAAATGTACAAGAATTGATATCACAGCATTATTAATCTTAGCCCAAATCTGGAAACAATCCAAATCTCCATTACTGGGGAAGCAAATGGTAAATAATATGCAGTAGGTTTAATGCAACGGTTCACAGCACAGCTAAAAAAGAATGAATTACTAATGCATGCAGCAACATGAGTGCTTCTCACAGATGTTTTGTTGAGCAAAAGGAGCCAAAAACAAAAGAGTACATAGAACAGGTAAAACTAATCAATGGGAGAGAAGGTGGAGTAGCAACTACTTCTTGGGGGAGGATGAGTTAACCAAGAAACACCACAAGGGATCATTTAGGATTCTGTAAATGTTCTACATATTCAACAAAACACTCTAAGGGAAAACCTTTCCAGTCCTGAAGATTATACTTAGCTAAACTATCAACAATACAAGGACAGAATAAAGGCATGTGTAGTCATGCTATGGCTCAAAAACATATTTATATGCACTCATTTTCAGAAAGCTACTGGAGGATGCGCTCCACCAAAATGAGGTCTTAAACCCAGAAAGAAAAAGACAAGGCATCCCAGAAAGAATGGCTACATCATAGGAGAAAGAGGAAGGAAAATCCAAAGACAATAGTGAAGGGATGATTCCTGTGCCCCAGGCTGAGGGAACAGCCAACAGAGGTTGGCCCACAAATAAAGAGGGCTCTAGCAGAGAGGTTTCCCAAAATAAATAAAGGCTGGTAGCTTACCTGATATGTTTAAACCTCTTGAGGCAAGCTTGGGGAAGAATTAGTCGGAGTCTGGGGAGGATTTAATGATAGGTACACAAAAATATAAGCAAATAAAGAAAGGAGCAATTGTTAACTCCAAAAGTGGAAAAACACAAACAAAAACAAAAGTGAACAAGTAAGGAAATTAAGTCTGGTTCAACATGCAGGCTCAGCTGTGAACAGCATTCACTGATTAAAATAACACAGACTCTGAACACTGATGTAACCAAATATTGAGATATTACTGCCATCTGAGGATGGGAAGAGGGGTCTTTCTATGGAGCTGGGGGTAATCAAGAGAAAGTTCTTTCCTCCACAATAGAAAATCAGATCAAATCTAAAACTGAAAACTCGAGAAATAACAGAATGTGCACGTTTTTAGTAATTGTGAGACAAATAGGAGAACTAAGAACAGTGTCTGGATGGACCTCTGAAGAGATGAGCACCAGGAAGAGGTGGACACCGCAGAGTTTGCACATGGAGCAGATGGGGCAGGGAGAAGAGGGGAGGGGGCACTCCCAGCAAAAACACCCATTGTTCAGTGGAGGAGGAGGTGGGCACAGGTGTGGAACATCTGCTGGTGCAAAATATTCCAAACCAAAAATCACACCAAGTGTACACAAGCAGAGAGAAATGGAAAGAGAAGCTGAGTTTGGCAGATGCCAGCAACTCACAATCCGTTCAGCTTCCAGCCCCACCAGCAGACACTCTGCATTGCAGTGTTTGCTTTCAGGGCACCAATACACCTGCATGCACCAGTCATCACCCGGCACACACAGAAGTCCTGGGGCTGCTGTAACATATCACAGCAGGTCAGCTAATTAAGGTTGTCTGGAAACAAAATCTGAGCAACAAGGAAAGGGAAGGCTTGGGAGATGCCTGTGAGGAAAACACGCTAGAGAGGAGTATAAAAGCCCCGACAGGCGCAGCACTATACACTCACACACTCACTCAACCAGACCAAGCCCTCTGCTCCCAGATCATCTGCCCAGCATGGCTGACACCTGCTGCTCCAGGACCTATGTTATTGCTGCGTCCACCAGGTCCATCTGCTCCAGTGACCTGAGCTGTGGCAGCCGGGTGTGCTCGCCCAGCGCCTGCCCTGACTCCTCCTGGCAGGTGGACAATGGTCAGGAGAGCTGCTGCGAGCCCCCCTGCTGCACCTCCAGTGACTGCCAGTCCAGCAGCTGTGCCCTGGCTCCCTGCCTGACCCTCATCTATACACCAGTGAGCTGTGTGTCCAGCCCCTGCTGTCAGGTGGCCTGTGAGTCCAGCCCCTGCCAGTCAGTCTGCACCAGCTCATGCACGCCCTCATGCTGCCAGCAGTCTAGCTGTGAGCCAGCTTGCTGCACCTCCTCCCCCTGCCAGCAGGACTGCTGCGTGCCCGTGTGTTGTAAAGCTGTCTGCTGCAAGCCCATCTGCTCAGAGACTTCGTCCTCATGCTGCCAACAGGCCTGCTCCGTGCCTGTCTGCTCTGTGCCTGTCTGCTGCAAGCCTGTGTGCCGTGTGCTCGTCTGTTCCGGGGCCACCCCCTGTCCAGTTCTCTCATGCTGCCAGCCCAGTCCCCACCCCTCCTCCTGCTGCAGACCCTCCTCCTGCGTGTCCCTCCTCTGCCGCCCCGTGTGCAGGACCGCCTGCTGCGTGCCTGTCCCCTCCCGCTGTGCCCCCGCCTCATCCTGCCAGCCCAGCTGCTGCCGCCCAGCCTCCTGCGTGTCCCTGCTCTGCGGCCCCGCCTGCTCCCGCCCGGCCTGCTGCAGCCTCTAGTCAGGCCAGGAGTCCTGCTGCTGACTGGGCACATCCCTCAAGGGCCCGCCGGGCTCAGGTCCCATCGCATGGCTAGGCCCTTCACAGCCTCCATCAGTCCAGTCCTTATCTGGGTCAGGCAGCTGCTCCCACCTAAAGATGGGGTCCCCATGTGTCCACTGTGCTGAGGTGACCTCCTGCCTCTCTGGAGCCCCCACCTGCCTTCTGGGTCCCCTGTCCTTCCCTCCCACTGTCTCTGCTCTGGGTCCCTTGGCCTCAAGTTTCACCTGTCAGCATCTCAGCAGGCTCCCCAATAAACTCACCTTGACTCCATAATTCTCTTTTCTTTCTCTGATGCTCATGGACATATACAGTTTTGAGCAGATATTGGTCTCCTCCAGCCACAAACATTTCTAGGAATGACTGACTTAAACTAGGAGTCATAGGAACAGTGGCCTAAGTCCTCTGGGCAGGTCACTGAATGGAGGTCGGCTGAGGTAGGCGCTCCCTGTCATAACCTGCAGGGACACAAGCATCACTTGGACAGAGAGATGCCTCTGGGAAGTCTGCTCACATGGCAGTCACCTCTGAAGGATGCTGCGCAGAGCCCTTGCACTGAAAGGTCCTGTTTGTGCATTGTGCTGTCCCCATGCCTGGCTCCTGATGGGAGTCTGCAGTGGTCCACAGCAGGAGACACTGCTTGGCTTGAGAAGGAGAAGGTGGGGAGGGGGCACAGGCCGGCAGCTGTGCCGGGAGATGCAGGCTGCACACATGGGAGCACAAGAGAAGGGGTCCCAGAGGACGGACGCTGGGGAGCGGCAGCTATGGGGCTGGAGAGGCAGGCAGGAGGCTGAGGGACGTGCCCTGAGAGACATGCAGAGAGTGACTGAGGGCTTCCTGTGGGGCTATGCGTGCTTGCTCACACAATGGGGACCATCTCGGAATTTAGGCCATGCAAATTATTAGTGAGCTTAACAGGGGACTTCCCAGTCATGCCATGTGGGCACAGGCATGCTGTGCTGGGGAACACTACGAGCTCCAGGGAGCAAACGTGGAGGCAGAGAGTTTTTGGAAAAGATCTAAGTGAGCAGGGAGAAGAGGAGCCACATGGTGAGGAGCACGAGGACTGCAGTCAGGGATTCTCAGGACTGGAGACCCTGGACACAGTTCCAGACTGAGGGGACATGTTGGTGGCAAAGGAGGGGCTGAGGACTTGGGGCAGGACTCAGGACCACATGGCCGGCAAGCTGGGCAGAGGACAGAAGGATGTGGTGAGCAGCTGGGGTGGTCTGTAGGCACCGTGAGAAGGTCGGGGGAGTCCCCACCCCCAGCCTCAACCTTCTCAGTGAGGTGGGGCCCCGGCTGGAAATGCACCCACCCTGAGAATCTGCACAGTGGAACCCAGCCCTACTGCCCCGGGACACAGCTTACTACTGTGGTCTGGTGTTTTCCTGGACTGTCTGATACATAGCTGGTCATCTGTGGAGGTCCTTTCCTGCAGTTAGTAACAATGTAGCACGCAGAACATTCCACAGCATTCTCTACCCCAGCTATCCCATTCATTAACCTGACCGAGGGATGGGAATTTACAAATATTGCTACAGGGAACAGGCATGTCCAGATGTGGCTTCACACCCAATTACTCAAATCTGAGAATAGACTCCTAGAGCTACACCAGCAGAGTGAAGGGACACTGTGTGGTGTGACCATCACGAGGTTCTGAGCCTACACTTTGTAATAAGAGCTGCAATCACAGCATGAAGCACCATTATTCTCTTTGCCAAATTGTAAAGAAAAGCATCTTATTGTGATTTCTTTAGCCAAGATGCATAGTATTCCAAAGTGTAGATGCACCAGCCTTGATTTGTGGAATACCAGGTGGATGGGCATTTATAGTGTCTCCAGTTTTTGGTTACTCCAAACAACACCACTGTGAGTGTTCATACCACATACTTTTGTGCACTAGTGTGAGTTTTTGTGTTGCCTGAATTCCTAGAAGTGGGATCTCCAGGGCGGGGTGTTTGCTGATTGTAAATTCTGAGAGACACTGATAACTGCCCTCAAAAAGGACTGTCCCAAATACCTGCTAAGAGCTACGGCAGAGAAAACAGTGGTGAAGTGGGGAAGTGTAAGGCCTGTCTTTCTACACAAACACTTGAAAAACAGGCATAAAAGGGAAAAAACCAGCAGAATCAACTTTATCTAAACTGTAGAAATAGCAAAGGTTTACAATGACCAAGGGAACACTTAGGAATGAAGCCGCAAAGCCCAGCAGGAGAGCCCAGTGGCATTTTAACTTCCCTCGCCTGCCTCATCCCCAGCCAGGCAGCCAGAGTCCCGGTGTGGTTGCTGGTGTCAGAAGGAGCAGAGTGGACTTGTTCCCAAGGAAGTGTGGGTGTCTGTTTTGACCTGTCTGGCAGCTCCCCAGAGGACCCACACACAGGGCTTGATTTATGTCACCAAGCTCAGAACTCTCTCAAGGCAGAGAAACAGCCACATAGAGGGTGTTTGTTGGAACATTTAAAGGCAAATGAACCAGTCACTGCCACCTGGGACAAAGGATATCAGTTGGGCAAACAACGGACACCCC